>NC_090215.1:13314532-13589532 GCF_033026475.1 Channa argus
TTGAGAGATCAAAGTTTGTTGTTGAGAGTGATTAGTAGCCTAGAAGATAAAATTTCATGACAAATGCTAATTGATTTTTCTATTCACATACATAGGATTCAAATTTTTGGTAGCTACCCAGCACAGTGTTACATGTTAACTGGCCACAAGTGCAGTGTTTATGATCGGGAACAACTGAGAAAGCAAACCACTGACATATAGGACTTGCAGTGTCAAATTCTCTTATTACAAAGATTTTGTATCATTTTTAGACACTGAAGAGAGATAAGGTTGCTATGGTGCCTGGAGACTGTTGTGACATTGGGACTCAAAGAGAAAATGAATTGGTGCCTGTGTGCCAAAACAGAGCCGCCGAAGTGAACAACGTGTGTGTTATATCTGTCAGTCAGTCAGTCATATTCAGTAAACGGAGTCCTCTCGTTCCCCACGGAGCCTTGTCAGTCACTAACATAGCAGCTGTGTCTTTTACAGGAGACCTTTGATCCCGAGGTCCTTTTCAATCTGTTCCTGTTACCCATCATCTTCCATGGAGCCTACACCCTTAATCAGGTGAGACTGCTGCTCAGACATGAATCCAAGAAGGGGAAAAAGACATTATGAAAGGACTTTTATATAGGCTTTACATCAGAGTAATGATACTATTTGTTACATCAATAAGAAGTATTTGTGTTATACATTGTTAAAGACTCTTGTTTGTTTGCTGTTACTAATGCTGATTCACCTGCTCTTGTAGAGACGATTCATTGAGAATCTGGGATCTGTTCTAACCTTTGCTTTTCTGGGTACCATAATCAGCTGTCTCACCATAGGGTAAGTGTTTCTCTTCACACAAATAAACACATAAACCACCCAAGCATTGAGGTGTTACGTTTGATTTAATTAAAAAAACACTTTCACTTGCAGTAAAATTAAACATGTCAAACTTTGCCTTTGTCAGAAAAAAACTGTTCTGGATTTAGTTCCACCACTGTTTTTGGTGTGTATACAGCCCACAGATAGACACAGGCATTCAGTGTCTGACATTAAGTACGATTGGAATTTAAGAACTTAACAATTAGAAAATTCATTCACGAACAGTCGAAATTTCATTACGTTTATGCATATTATAGGTTCTAGCAGCATTTTGTTTAGGTGCAGTGAGATGTAGGTGCATCTACATCTTACTATCTCATTCTCTCCTTGTTTCTGTTTTATATATAACAGTATGTAGATAAGTTTAGATCGTGGTGGATTATAATCTAACTTTCAATTAATGTGTTGCTCATTTTTTTTAAAATGAACTAGTGCTGTTTGTAAATTCACATGCTAATCCAGTTTCTAACTGCATACTCTTTAGTATGCAAACTACATTCTCTCTCTCTCTCTCTCTCTCTCTCTCTCTCTCTCTCTCTCTCTCTCTCTCTCTATATATATATATATATATATATATATATATATATATATATATATATATATATATATATATATATATATATATATATATATATATATTCTTGAAGTAAGTATATACAGTACCTAAATCGGACAAATTACAAACTTCATAGTGTGAGCAACAAGATGACATAATCTGAAATGAAGGTTCCTCCCAGTGATGTCATATCGAGGCAGAAATATTTAATTTAATGGTCAAAGTAAAAGGGAAGTTTATTGGCATTTATTTACATGTACTACCCGAACTAGAATGAAAAGAAGCAAATTCAAAATCAGTGAAAACGTCCTTTAAGAAATGTTTTTGAACTAATAAACCTTTTGTGTCACCACATTTGTAGTTAAATCGTTATTATAATTTTTTTTGGCAGAAGCTCCGTTTGTTTGGTGCACTACAATGTGGTTACGTGTAACTGCATTAATATTATTAATTAGTGATAGTCAATCTAAATGTCAAAATGATTCACAGTAGCAGAACCCCAGAACTGACTGACTCTACATGGAGCCACCAGAAAGTGTGAATAGCAAGAATGTTTTTTTGTTACTGTAAGATAAAATTGTACCTTAACAGCACACACAAACAATCAAGCAGTTCATTAAATAGTTTCTTGCTTCAAGGCTCCAGTTTAAATTGGTTTGTACTGTGCATTGGTTTGTACTGTGGAATTAGGATACAGGTGCTATTCTGTGCTCCCAAAGGTAGATGGCACTCTCGGACTTTGTAGCAAATTCAAATGCAAACTAGTTGCAATTGTCGCACTAATTTGCAGCACAAAGAGGCTGTGTGAAAAACTCATCTCCAGATTCTTTGTTTTCCTGGTTCCTCTTGAGAATTAGAAATGTGCTACTAGGTTACTGAGATTACTGTTCACTAATAAGATTATCGCCACTTTCCATTAATTTTCTTGTCAACAGATTTGTTTTGGATATCACCCATGATTGAAGTTCATGCCCTTTAGATATTAGATAATGTGCTCCTCCAACATGCTGAAACCCTGTACTGAAGATGTTGTCTTTCTTCCCTCCCTATGTCAAACCTTTCTGATTCTTCTAGGAAGCAGGGCAGGGTTTGACACGTTGGGTCACGTGTGCATTCTTTGCAATATACAAGCACCAGACCTGACTAATCCTTTTGCTTGTTAGTGAGTCTTCCATCCCCTAAAGGGGACACAGAGTGTCATGGGAGTGAGGGAACCTGACTCAGTTTACACACACACACACACATACAGTATTTTGCATTATTAGCTAAACTTCAAATGTCCCTTTAAAAAACGTGAATAAGACAACATAGTTGCTTGGGCCAGGTCATGTGCAGTTACTATGGTAATAGAGTTATGCCAGCTCCCTGGAGGATTTTGATATTATGGGATGTTTCACAGTAACAAGATTAGTACTTAACACACAGTTAAGTTACCAGTCATAAGCTGGCCACGCTAGTTAAATGCTGAATAGACAGTTTGTTTATCAAAGTTTGCTGTATTTTTATAAAGGAGAAAATATGGTGTTTTTTTTTTTTACAGTTAGATTTTAGATTAGTTTTACTGTCAGTGCCCCGAGCTGAAAAAAATACAGCTTCTGTGTTATTTCTGTCACAATGCCCTTCACAGACTTATCATGGTTTTTAGTCTTCTGGGGTATTCTGTGCACACGCACGCACACACTCACACACATAATTCTTGGTCACTTTTATTATGCCAATATGATTGTAATACTGCAATAAAATTATGCCAGATTGTTAATAGATAGATGCTGAGGTAAGATATCAGCCAAGACAATTTGATAGACGAGACAGGAAAATGTAGTTGTGTGTGGAGGAGGAGCATGTATTTCTGTACACTCAGACATATTAAAGTGGATAAATGTAATGCTACACACCACAGTCACAGCTTGTGTGTCCACCTGTGCTAAGCAGCCTCTGCCTGGAAATGGGTCAACTCACCTGCTGGTAGCGTCTGGCCCCATTACCCAGACTACTCTGGGGGAATCCCTGCTGTGGTTAGAGAGATGACTGATAGGCCTGCTCTGGCTGGCGCTCCCTGATGACCTCACCATGTGTCCTTCTGTCTGTTTGTCCTCAATCCCAGGGCCTGCGTCTATGGCTTCACTAGACTCATGGTGCTGTTGGGCCTAGCAGCAGATGGAGACTTCGTCCTCTCTGACTGCCTCATGTTTGGTGCCATCATGTCAGCCACTGACCCAGGTACTCTAGGTGCCCTAATAAAGGAACTCTGACAGTAACTCTCATCACTTCCAGTGACAGTGTTAACTTTTTGTGTATATACATAAACATATAGACTTTACACAACAAGAAAAAAAGGCCATTGCATGAATTGTTTTCCACTACTTCACAGACGAGAATGAATATGAACACACACATCGCCGTCTGCCTTAAATTAATTTGATCTTTTCTGTAGTTTATAGGTTTTGGGTTGGATTGGTCAGATTGTGAAGTTCTCACATTATATAACCGGTTAACATATAACATAACATGTATAAAAAGGTCAAATCTGGCTCAACAGGTTCTTTAACAGTTTCCTATATTATGCTTGCACACAGGTACATGTCTGTGAAACATCACATTCTTCCATTATACTCTACATTGCCTTCTTCTTTTTTGTGTTTACATTCAGTACTGACAATTTGATAGCCGAGCTCATGCAGGAACAAAGTCATGATGCCCTCTCAGTAGATGTAGCTGCTTTAAATTCCACCATTTCCCATAATGGATTTAAAATATACAGTAATCTTCAAGAACTGTGAAGTCAGTATCATACATTATCCTCTAACACAGCAAAACTGGCAATGTCAACGTCTTCATTTGCTAATGAATTATTTATACCAATAAGTGGTTGATCGGGGAGTTTGTGTCAAAGAGGAACTGTAGATTATGGAGCAGCTGTCACTCTGACTGACATTATTTTCCCATGCAGCACTGAGCTCATCCCAACCGACCCCGGCGCCCTCGTCACTTTGATTAGAATCACACTGCAATGCATTCGTGGCCCAAACACCAAGACCTCCAGGCTGTCTTCATCTCCTCCTGTCCAAATAGATCGCCAGTTCTCAGATTTTCTAAAATGAAAATTCTTTGTCCATTTATCTCCCTTTCTCTTTGCATTTGCATTCACTAGGCCAATGCAGCTAAACAACAAGTGTAGATATACACACACACACACACACACACACGCAGATATATTGGTGCAGTGGCTTTATATCTCTGTCATAACCCTTATGTGACAGCTCTCGGTTGTGTTGCTGAGTCACTGTGTAAGTGCGACTATGTCACGTACTGCCTGAAATGATGGAGATCTTGAGAACACTTTGAAAGTCATCACAGGCTGACAGCCAGTGTTGAAGCCCAATTTGTTTGCCACTTTGCTTGGAATATAACACATTTTTGATGTTCCAGGGTCTCGTTGCAGCTTCAGTGAATTGATGCAAGATTTCTCTCGGAGGATTAAATAGTAGAAGTATGTGGATGTTGCAATTGCTAGTTATTTTCTTTTATTAATTACAGCTGCAAGATGTGTCATCCGTGATATATTTTTATGCAACACGTTGTGGGCTTTCAAGGCTAAATCTATTTCTAAATGAACCAAAATATGGTCAATTATAATGAACAGAGTCAGCATGTCCTTAATAGTTATGATTTCATATCCTGGCGCTGTGGCAAATTCTCTAAAGCAGAATTTATGTCCTAAGTCACAAAACTATATAACAAAACAATATGTTAAATACATATTATGATGGTCCTTGTTCATTATTATTAATTTTTATTTTCTAAATTCAGCTTCACGGAAAGTCTAGATTAACTTCTGCCTTTTAGGAGTCTGTGTGGAAGCATAACATTTGCCGCTACTCTTAATTGGCTGGGGATGTGGCTTGCACATTCACTCCCAGCCAATGGGAACCTAATGAATAATACAGGATTCAGAATCAGACTCTGGTTTAAAGGTCATTATATAATTACTGTCTTACTCTGGAAGCATATATAGAGTGAGATAGATAATTATATAATGACCTGTAAACCAGAGTCTGATTCTGAATGTGAAAGAGGAAAAATCTGCTCAACCTTGTGTCAGATAATCATTTTAGGGTCTAATCCTGACATATTTCGTGGCCCTGTGCGCCTGGCCTTTTATGAACAGAGATTTTAGATTTACGCTTCGCATGTGATTTTTTGGCCTAGGCTGCTTCTTTCCTCTTATATTCCAAAGTCATGAGGACATTCTGGTGGTTTGGAAAAACTAGTGTCAGTGTTTGTCCTTAAATGGAGACTGCATCCAGATGCAGCCGCTACTGACTGTTCAAGAATTAGGCAGGTAAAGAAAATAACTGAAAATGTCTCCAGCATAGCACCTGTAATGGTAGATAAAACTGCATACACCATCTCTGCTAACATTCCCTTTGTAATATTTCACAATGGCTGGCAGCTACTGTATGTTCTGAATTGTCTCTCTGTTGACCATGACAGCCTATGAGTAATAGTCTGTACCTACAGTACTTTCTCCTTTCTGTGTGCATGGGTAAATTTTTAAATGGCCAGTGTTATACAGGCTCCCCAAGCTGTGTACCCATGAAATCTGGTCTTGTCAGAATCAGAATAAGACACATGGTTCAGGTCACAAAGTAGAACGCCTGTTGTGCTGCATCCTGTAGCCTCAGGGATAGTTAATAAAAGGTCAGCGAAACCTTCCCCGAACTTCTTAAAGGAAAGACTTTTAGCATGTGACAGTTTTTTTCTTTCATCTTTGAATTTGTGTTTATTCATTTATTAGTTTGCTTTTTTTATTTATTCCCTTTTTCAGTAGTTCATATTTCTTTTAGTATGTCAGAGTTAGAAATGACGATAGTGTTGGGAAATACTACTTTATATCTGCAGTCCTGGGCCCAATGGCAGCAGTAACTACCAGGAAATAAAATGAATACTGGACACACAGTTGGCCATAACTGTGTGTGGTATTGCAGCATTAAACGCAGGCCTGTGGGTTAAAACAGTGGCACAGCAGTGGTATAAGAACATGTAGAGATGAAAAGAGAGACAGGCCACAAGTACTAATTACCCAAATCCACCCCTTACAAGAAAGACAGACAGGATTAAACATGAACAAGTTAAGAAATATGATGTTGTGCCATTGGTAAGATTTTGACAGAGATGGGACACCACGTTTAGCACTGGAAAACTGCATTCTACAAATTATTGTTTTTTGTCCTTCTGGCTTGTCCTGTGAGTTCAGGGTCGCCACAGCTGATCATTGTCCGCATGTTGATTTAGTACATTTTTTACGCCGGTTGCCCTTCCTGACGCAACCCTCCTCAATTTCTGCACAGGATCGGCACTGCACAGCTGGGGATGGGAATGGGCTGTTTAGGGCTCATTGTCTTGCCCAGAAACACTTCAACACGTAGTATTCTAAAATACACTTTGCATATTTACAAAGAGATTTTCTTTCTGGTAACCTTAAGCGCATATGTCGGTGTGTTAAGCCCAAACACGTCAGCTGTTATTATCTGATCAACTCCTTAATTTCTTAAAAATAATTAGTGATTTATTTTCATCAAGTCTAGATTATAGAATTTTGTGCTGTCAATGCATCATAAATTGTCAGATACATTTCAATTCTGTGCATCACTAATTGTTTTCTTACTACCCAGACTAATTACTACTACTCTCCTTTCGGCTTATCCCGTGAGTTCGGGGTCGGCACAGCGGATCATTGTCCACATGTTGATTTGGCACAGTTTTTACGCCGGATGCCCTTCCTGACGCAACCCTCCCCAATTTCTACCGGGCTTGGACCGGCACTGCATCGCTGGGGAGGGGGAATGGGCTGTTAGGGGTTCAGGGTCTTGCCCAGGGACACTTCGACATTTAGCCAGGGCCGGGGATCGAACCACTCACCCTGTGGTTCGTAAGCAACTGCCTTTACCAACTGAGCTATAGCCGCCCCACTACCCAGACTAATTAATACTTTGAAAATACCTTGTCCTGACATCCTAAGAATCCAGTGTGAGATTAGGCGATGATGAACGGTGATGACGACTACTTATAAAGTGCTTGTTTATGTCAACTTCACATCTAATCTGTGATGATGGGTTTTCCAGTTCTGGACCCCTTATTGTGTAATTTTCAACGCTGAGAAAATTGAGGACTTTTTAATGGAGCTGGGGAGATTATTGCTATTCCTTTCCTGATATGTGACTTTCAGTATTAGATCTGCCTAATTTGTGCAAATCAAGGAGCAAATCCCATGCTCTCTGATTAAAACGGCCATGAACTTTTGCCTGTGCTAAACCTCTGCAGCAGGGTAATTTGACCTAATAAGGTTTCCATTCAACCCTTTCAACTGTATTATGTCTGAAATAATTGTCTACTCCCTCCACCTTATGGTGTTGCTGTGGAAACTGATGAACACTTGACAGCTGTAGGACAGAGTTGCCATGACAACACAGCCAACATGAACCCACCCTTATGTGTGTATGTGTGTGTGGGGTCGGCGCTTTTTCCCCCCTAGTCTTGCAGTGTGAGTGGTGCACGACATGCTGTCATCAGCCAGGCATTATGGGAGCAGGGAAATGGAACGATCCTGACTCCGGGGTCTACCTCACCCTCTCCAGATAAAGGATTTTCCCCAACCAGGAAGAGCTTTAAAACTGTCAGAGCCCAAAGAGCCAGATCTGTCAAAACAAGTCCAGAGGCTGCTCTCTTGCCACTGCTCTGATTGTGAGTCTGGTCTTATTCTGGCTCTGATGCCCACACTAGCCCGGTATCCACAACAGGACCAGAAGAGGCTGTCATGGTTGACTCATTATTCATATCACAAATTTCTCTGAAACTAATTTATGGGCTTCTTTTAGCGTTGTGGTCTTAGGAGGTGTAATATGAATCTGCAGGGATCTGTTATTGTTTTGAATACGATTCCTGTCTATTTCTTGTAAATGCGTGTGTGGGTTTGTGTGTGTGCATTTGTTTTGTCTGCCATTGTTTTTGTTATATGATAATTTTGTTTTTGCTTGTTTGAAACACAGCCTGGTTTCTCAGTTGGTTGTTATAATAAGGATTTTTGTTTTTTGATTTATTCTCATCTGCTGTATTTGTCTATATGTGGTAGGTATAAATTCATCTCATGCAATCTAATGTAATCACATCTACAGTAACAGCTAAGGTGACACAAAGTGCGCAGCTGACAGCAACGTCACCATCTCGTCAATGTCAATATTCTCCCTGTCAGTCAGTCTCAGCTGCCCTGCAGCATTAAATGTGCTGTCTAATGCATGTGCTCATTCTTATGCTCAGCATCTTCCTCTTGTTGGTGAACTCACTGTGGAGTTGGACATAATCTTGTTTATACAGAACATATACTTTCCACTGATTGCTGATCTCCAACTGCTCGGCTCACATTTTGACACATCTAATAGGCTTCATGAGCTCTGCAGATTAGTTCCCTACTCTCAAATCCATCTGAACTTTTGTTAAGACAGATAAATGCTACAATACAAACCTTCAAATTTTTTTTTTTCTTTAACCTTAGATTGTTGTAAATAACCTTTTTTTTTAACAAATGTCTTGTCTTTAACAAAATGAACGCCACCATTTATGAGTTGCATTACACACAGGGAAAATATCTTACTCCAAACTCAGCTGCAGGCCCTTTGTTGTCCACTCCCTCATTATGTAAGTGGCACCTGTGTGAGAAACTGAAATATGCGGAGAGGGCTTCTTTTTGTTGCTGAGCAGTGAGTGAATCTTAAATTATTTAGGAGTTCTCTGCTGTATTCCCTCACATTAGGCTGTAATTGGCTTCCTTTGGATATTTTAATCAGCTGCAGCATCTTATCTCTCTAATCTCCTCCTTTTCAAACCAACGTGCTGCCAAGATTCCCCAAATCCAAGTCATTATTATGCTCTATACTGAAAACTGCAGCAATGCCCAGATGACATAAACAAACTGAACACGATCATGATATGAAACAAACAGGATGGAAACATTAAGGGGAAGGAAATCATACCATCCTGTAACTGCCTACATCTTCTTACCTTACGCAATGATTTGTGTTTGCTGATACCAGTGCTGCCCTCGCCGAATCACAGATTGCCATGTTATGCTTGCAGCTGCTGTGAAATGTGTCTTGTAAAACACACAATTACACACTGAAACAAAAATGTTGCCAGTAATGGTTTTCTATAGCATGTACTGAAATATTTGGTGTTTTTTTTTTAAGTTATGCACAAATGATTCTACAATCCTATTCTATCATTATCTATCTTAAATTTTCCCAAGTAATCAGAGAATACTGATGGTGACCATGAAAAATGGCTATCGATTCTACTGTAATAGGAATAACCACTGAAAAATGACAATGACCAGCACAGCAGTTCTTATCTTCAGTTATTTTCCTTATTTCCGGCTGAACAAGGCTTTGCTTTTAGTTTTTTTTTTTTGCAAGACACTGTTGCAAGTGTCAAAATCTCCTTTTTCAGTGATGTCAGTGTGCTGATATTTATTGCTACACTGTAACATTAATTCCACTGGTATTTCCTGTCTGTGGCAGCAGAGGTGAAACTCCACACAACTTTCACTATGTGATTAGCAAGAAATGTATTGTGTTTCCTGCTATGCTGTAACTCTTCTGTTTTGTTTCTTTGTTTTTCTTTTGAAGTATCAGTGATAAGCCTGTTGTCAGAGCTACGTGTGGACCTGAATCTCCACGCCCTGCTGTTTGGCGAGAGCGTCCTGAATGATGCTGTTGCCATCGTGCTGACACAGTGAGTATCTCCCTTTAGCAATCATCTCTGTCTCCAGAATGGCACACATTTCTAGGTTTAATACTGTGGGACGCCAATCTTTTCCAATTCAGCCTTATGGGGGTGGATGTGTGTGGGAGAGAAGACTGCTAGTTTTAAGAAAGGAAAGGGTGTGATTGGCAAAAACAGCAAAACAGGATGAGTGTCTGCTATGCAGTCGACTGCGTAAGCGACTTGCCCCTGGCACTGTCAGCATCTCATTAAGGTAGTCAGTGGGAAGACTCACTGCCAAAGTTGAGACGTACTCGGCAAACACAGCTTCTGTCAAATCCAGCCAAAGTACACCATAAAAATCAACGCAAGCTCGGTGAAGTGGCCCCCTTCACGCTCAAATATTCATGTTTGTCTTTCTTCACATACATTACTTGCAGTGTTTGCTCTGTTTATGCAATGCTAGTGTATAAAATCAGTCAAGTAGATGTGCTAACAGATGGCAAGATGAAGAGCAGGAGGATGGAGAGAGGAGAGAAGTCACATAGACCCACACCCATGGTCGGAGAGATGAACAGATGAGGCAGGGGTATTATTTGCACTGAATGCCTTTAGATGCCATTGTTTTCACACAGACTGACGCACGTACCTGCACACTCTGACATATCTTTCTCCAAATGCACAAATGAGCCCAGACAGTGCGACAGATGGAGGGAAAAGGAGGTGGGTGTGCAGATTGTTGTGTTCACACCATGGCTGCTATCTGTGTGTACATTGAAGCGCAGAGGAGTGAGCCTGCATGGGTTTCTGGACAAACAGTCAGATAGTGCGGTGTTTGTTCTTAGAGTGGTGTGACCGGCCTTCATGCCATCTCCTGTCACTTGACTGGCTCGCTAGCCTGCCGGTTGCCCTGGCCCCACACACAAAGCCGGCCCTTATTAGTGAGCCACGCAGGGTCCTGGCACTGGAATTTTAACAAGCTCCTAGAGCAGCTCAACCTTACGCTGATGTGCCCTCTCACAGGCGCTAAACGTCCTGCTCCGGCAGCCTTGACCCGGCCACCATTCAACCAGGGCTTGTGTTGACATCTTAAGAGGGAGTTAGCAGCTCTAAAAGTCTGAAGATACATTCTCCAGAAGGTCACACTGACCAAGTGACTAGTGGCCACATTTAATGCGCTGACACAAGAAGTCTTTATTTTGATGGAGGGACTATTAGATTTTCTCTTTTCAGCTTGCTGAGCTCATTAGCGGCAGCTTGATTGATTTCTTCCAATTTTACTATGGAGATTAAGGCATGTTGTGGTGTGTGTTGGCTCATTTTAACTTGACAGCATGAATAGTGGAGATACATTATGGGTTATTTATCAGTAGTTTGGAAGACATTTTCAGACACTGAGGATCTTCACCAGCTCAATTTTAACCCATTTGTTAGCTGGCCATGAGAAGTAACTTTCTTTTTCAAGTAAAATTAAGCTGAAGGTCTGATATTGATTTAAAATAGTTGAAGTCCAAAGGGAGTACACAGTGGGGTCTGTGGTGAGTTAGGAAATTCTGTCACTGCACACATGCAGCCAGCTCCATCAGCAACTTGCACGGGTGCCTGTTTCTGCTCACTGCACCTCAGGCCCTCTTCCTTTCTCTTTCTCTCCCCCTCCCTCCCACTTTCTTCTTCTGTTTCTCCTCTCAGTGAGGCCCCCCTTGAACTCAATGACTTCCATGTGGATGTTTCCTTGCCCACACAAAGTAAATACTTTTCGTGGTGTGACTAACACAATGCTTTTGTCTCCGTGAATAGCAATAGTATTTCCCCTTTTCCCACTAACTTTTTGGGGGTATCTGAGGCAAATGGATGAATTGTTAGAATGGATTGTTTTTCAGGGAATGAAATGCTATGTATTTCTAGGAATGACTCTAAATAAACTGCACTTTAAGGCTTAGCTCAACGTAATAAGCATATATATTTATGCTCACTGCTTCCAACTGGTTTTAACCAAGAAGCTAGTGAGCATAATTTCTGATGACTGCAATTGTTTCAAAGCAATAAAAAGTTGTTTCTTTAATGTTTCAGCATCTGTAACATTCTTTTAGCATCTACATTGTATTTACTTGTGTCGTTATTGTGCTGCAGGCTTCTTTTGGTTCTGTAACAGACTTTTCTTGGCATCATTTTTCTTCTAGTGCCATCACCACCTACAACCAGATGGGTGCCGGACACACCTTTGACCCATCAGCGTTTCTCCGCTCTGTTGGATATTTTCTTGGAGTGCTTGCTGGTTCCTTTCTCATGGGTTTCATATTCACAGTCTTAACTGCCCTCATATCCTTTCATTCCCTCACATCTCTCCCTCTGCTCCCCAAACTCAATTATCACCTCAGCATGCGCTGCAATCTATCCACTTCCTCAACTTGATAATTGCTTCTCTAACAAACCCCTACTGTACCACTGTTATCAGCAAAAGTAACGCAGCTAAGTCTTAAGAGCTCCTCTGACATTAATGGTTGCAGAGAGATCGTCACTCAAGCCAATAGCATCTAATGAAGTTTCGACTTTCACTGTTGTCCAGCATTTCTCTCTGATCTTCTAGTAATTAGACCTTAGGATGAAAAATGAGGGGGTGTCATGAGAGGTTTAGGGCAGAGCTCAGCTCTTATTTACAGTGACTAATCTCTGCATGCAAGCAAAGCACAAAGTGGACATTTATTAGATTTTGCTGATGCTAACTATAGAAACATCCTCTTACTTTGTGATGTCTCTTCAAACAGCAGTGTCTCAGGGATTCAGTTTGACATAGAGTTGACAGTTATCTTTTAAATTCATCGCTTTAGCTGCTATTAATTACAGAACTGACCGCATGAATTTATTTTCATTAATGTAAGCCACCACAATATGTAAGACGGCTGCTGAACAGTCACCAGTGCGGAAGTTATTGAAGTTGTGGGACTGTCACAAATTAAGGGAATTTAAAGCCTGGCACTGCTTAATGGCTAATGATTTACATTGAGGCTTTGCCAGTGTGAGACTGTGGTCAGTGGCAGATCAAGAAGGGGATGTTGTGCAAAGACAGAATTCCAGTAAGACCCAGTGAGTTATTCTACATGCGAGAACCAGTTGTTGTTTGCAGCCTCTTTCTGCTCGCAGACTGTCACACTGATGCAAACTGGAAAATGCCTTACGATTATCTTCTTGTATATCTTTAACTCCCTCCCCCACATCACCAAATTCACACGACTGCACGAGAGCCCACTCCTGGAAACATCCGTCTTCTTCCTGCTGTCTTGCTGCAGCTTCCTCTCAGCTGAGACCAGTGGACTTTCAGGTGTGTGCTATATGATTTTTGTGTTGTTTTTGTATTTTGTAAGGTCATGTTGGTGCTTTGTGTGGCAGGGAAGTCAGAAAAGATACAAATCCTGTTAGTGAACTGCTGCCCTTTTCCCATCAGGCACCTCGTTTTACCTGTATACTCCAACTCGCTCGCTGCTCCACAACATGTGCTGCTGCTGACACAGACTGCTGTTTGATAGGCAAACTCTGTTACTTCGAGTTGGCTCACGCTCCACAAACCTGGAAATAGTGTGTGCATATTCTCCATCATCCTGATGTGATCCTCTGCACAATATTCTCCTCAAAACCATGAAAATTTCTTTTCGGTCAACTGAAATGGCCTATACCTTAAAAGAAGGCCTTTTTTTTTTTTTTACAATTTTCAAAAACGTTTGATTTGAACATAATGTACCACATCAAACGATGTTTACCATCGAACTTATCATGTGATTTGATCACTCCGGCATCCTCTCTGCAGGAACTGCAGGTACCAATCCCATACTGATCTCAATGTCCACCTGCCTCAGCCTAAGAATGTCCGTACCATTAGTTCTGGAGGTTGCACCACAGATAGCAGCAGAGTACTGTATAACAGAAATAATGCCCTAGATGTTTAGCCAGCAAGAAGTGCTCAGGTCACATGTCAAACCACATACAGTGGGATTTCGTCATCCATCACCAAGTGCTCATTTAATTTCTAATAAATACTGCTTTTAAATACTGTATTTTTTTTTTATGCTACTGGGATTTATAGCATCTGAAATAACAAGTAGTTTGTGTGTGGGAAAGATAAAATAAACACTTGGCTCAGCTGCCTGGAATCATCTTAATCTATTTCTTTGTTGACCACTTGTAACGTAACGCTCAAATTTGAATGTAGTGTACACACACACACACACACATTAGTGTTGTTGTGCCTCCTGCCCTGATTGTGTCAAAGGGATTCCACTCATTCAGCTGATGTTGTGGTGCTTGGTCTTACTTGGCAGCACTCCCTGTGGCCTGTGGAGGAGACGAAGATGGTTTTAATGAAATAGCTTGACCTTTGTCTATTGGATCCAGACGCCCTGTCTATAAAGTACTACCACTATAAATGCTGCCCAATGTGGGAGGCAGGCAGCAGCAAAAGCTAGAGCTCAGTACTCAGTATAATCTAATGCAGTGTCTTAGATATTTTTAGTAGTAGCAATACACGTGTCTGTGCTGTGTGACCAGGGCTAATTGCAAGATACTTCATTTGTGCTTTAAACCTGCAGGGGCATGAGCCAATTTAGTTTTTTTTTGTTAGAGTAATCCAAAAATTAGTTCTATTGCACACTCCACTAGTCTTGATCTCTAAATCGAACTCTACAAATCTAATCTGTGGAGTGCTACTATTTCTAAAAGCCTTAATGGTCCATTTGGGGTGAAGCAGCATGTCACCGTGGCACTGTGGACTCCTCCTTGGCTTCCTATGGTAACTGCCTTTTGTTAATTCCTGGAGTTTAGAGAGGGTGTGCCTAATGACCCTGAGCCTTGCAGGGAACTCCGCTATCATTAATCTTATGCCCCTCACAACTGCTCATTATGGGATGCAACTCATCTGTTGCCAAGTGCCCTGTGTGGAGTCTTTATGTGGCTGGTGGATAATGTGTTATATCTGTCAATGTTATCTATAAACAAAGGAGGATGTTGTTGCCCCCAACCAAATGGAACCAAAATGAAATCTGCAATGCAGTGCTGGAAAGGACATAGTGAGCAGAGATTACTGCAGCTTGCATAGTGCAGGTACAGGTCAGCATCGTAGACTGAAGGCAGATAGTGAAGAGAGACCAACAGACTGGCTTAACTAAGCAGCCTGAAATCCAGGTGCTATCGTTTCTCTGCTGCTGTGTTTATCACTTTCCAGCTCTCTCCCCTGACTGCCGCTCCCCATCACAGTAATTTCACATTTTTCCATCCTCTGTGATTCTCTCTCAAAGCAGAGGGAGCAAAAATCGTGAAATTGAATTTCTGCAACAAAGCAAGCATGTCCTGTGAGGCAGCAACCCACCTTTCATGCTTTGCGTTTCAAATTCCAGCTCTCTGGTCCAGCAAGCCTCCTCTCTGGTCCTAATCACTCCCTCTATCCTGTTTATTCTCTTTTTGCAGTTATCCTTCTTGAGCAGTGTTTTTTTATAGTAGTTTTTGTTCTTTCCTTGTTACTTGTCTGCCTTTTGTTAATTTCAGCTCCCCCGCACATGGCACATGGCTTATTGTAATAATGCAATTTTTTTGCCTTTATTTTTTCTTGACAATTTCTTTCCAGAAACATGAGCATGTTTGTGTTGGGTTGGACAGCACATTTGATTAAGCTGTTTAAACATCTGGAATTTACTGGAAACAGGGTGGATTCAAACGTGGGTTGGTCTGATCTGATATCACTTAATACTCAGATGAAGAAGTAGCTGCACAGACAGGAGCATTCAGTTGGATTCTTGGACCCTTAGACAACACTTCTTAGCATACTATATATTACATAGATAGTTCTCATGTTTTGTAGCTAAACTTTAAATCATTTTTATTGCAGAAACTTGCATTTTAATATTATTCTGAGCCTAACAGAAGCCCTTTTCACAGATAATTTTCCCATGAGGGAGGAACATCCTACAGCATATGTTCAACATGATAAGCATTGTGTATTCACTAGCACACAACCATACACATGTATGCAATATGTGCATGAATTAGTGATTGTGCAGACTTTGTACTGATCAGACACAGCACATTCTTCAATTCTCTGCTATCTATAGGACATTAACCTGAGTTTTTTTGGACTTTTGTGAATTTCACATTTTCTTTAACTTTCAGGTATTGTGGCAGTGCTCTTCTGTGGCATGAGCCAGGCAAGATACACGGTCCACAATTTGTCCTCCGAGGGCAGAACCAGGACCAAGCAGGTGGGTTAATGGAGGACGGTTGAGGTTGATTTCATTGTTGTTTTCAAACAGCATTTTTCAGTCTCCTCACTATGTTCGCGCTGCCTGCTGATGCCACAGTTTGTGTCTTGTGTGCGTGTGCAAGCAATCATTAATTGCCATTAGTGCTCTGCTTGTCCGGTGGGTGTCTGTGTGGGAGGCCAGTCTCTAGCTATCTGCTTAAAAGGCTGAGCACCGAGACAGAGACCACTGTCATAATGTAAGCTTTACAGAGGAGCAAATAAATCAGAAGTACACAAATATACTCATCTATCCATTTATTATTCATTATTGGTTCCACAGTGCAGCTAACTGTTTATCACAGAAAAGCTTTTAAAAAGCTATGCAGCACAACTGAAGCATTTCCCTATAAAGTGGATTGGCTACCCATTGGTCAATGTATGCATATGGTGCAGCCTGGTTACTTGGCAGAATGCCTTTATCTATATTTCTTTGATTTATATATGCAGTCCCAGCTATAAGGGAAAGACAAAGTGATTTAGTGTATGCAGACTAGTTGAATAGCTAGTAGGAAAAATATTTTACCTTGTGGCATCTCGTGTCCTTGTGATATGATGCTCTTAAGGGGTAAAGGTACACTTATTTAAAAAGCTTTTTACCGAAGCTTTAAATCAAAGCTGGTATAACCGAGAGACACAGAAATAATACATTATTAATTAAATCAAAACATCTGCTTTGATTCAATCTCGATACAACATAAGGACCATAATTAATGTTTATATCCTAATGCAGAAATGCCTCATCAACCTAAATCCAATTTTATTATTATCTACAGTAAATGATACTGAGCTCTAGATCATTATAGGAACTGTAGAACTGATTTGATGATTTATAACATTTCTTTATGTTATGAGAAAGGAAGGTTATTAGCTGTCCAGTCAGCTTCCACAGTGGAACAGTTTCAACAAATAGGGTGTTTCAAATTAAATGTTTTATTAAGAAATATAATGACTAAATGTATTAAATGAAGCCACATTATGTCCTTGAGTGGTAGAGATGTTTGCAGTTGCTGCCTTAAAGCATCTGGGAATATCATTAACACTGGATTTGTAATATTTGTAATAATCAAATGCTGTTTACTTTTTTCAATAGGGTGTGAGTTCACACACACACACACACACACACACACACACACACACACACACACACACACACCCTGAACTCCCCATCTCAGATGACCTTCTCCCTCATGATCCTCTCAATCCCTTTTATAATTCGCAGCTCTTTGAAATCTTCAACTTCCTGGGGGAGATTTTCATCTTCAGCTACATGGGATATGTTTTGTTGACGTTCCCTCACCATGTCTTCAAAGCCCTATTCATTTCTGGGGCATTTGTATCCTTTCTGCTTTATGATGGAGCATCTTCACTCCCTGCTGTACAGCCTTTGGAGCCCATTCAGAATTTAGAAATTTAGTTCTGTTATGTTTTGTTCTGTCTCCTCAACCTTCACTCATATTTCTTATCTGCACAATCATCTGCCACTTATTTGACCGGGGTGGTTTCACTATTTCTAACTCTTCCTTCTCACTACAGCAGTACTGTAATTTTCTAAATAAATTCCTAAAATAAATAAATAAATAATAATTCAGCTCTTACAGGCTTGAGCTGGTGAGGTTTTTAAATGTCCTGATCTCTGCAGATCCGTAACATTAATGAAATTCCATTTTAAAATCAGACTGCAGTTACTGTTACTTCTGCTTGTCTTCTGTTCTCAAGAAAAACAAGATGTTTGCCAGTTTGAAATAAGCTTACAATGCTTTAAAATACAGTGGGCTGGATTATTAAATGCTGTTGAAGTTGAAGATTCGATTGTATTAGTTCCACAAACTGCACTGTAAGAGGTTCTTGTTATTTGTTATTGTATTCTGGTTGTAGTAAAGGAAAAATCCAACCTAAAGGGTTTGTAAAATTGTTAAGCAGTTATTTTGTTTTTTTCTGGAAAATAACCAAGTGTAGACAGTGTTGAAATTAATAGTTGATCAATGGACTTGACAGAACATTTCTAAACAGTGATAATGGCAGTCGATTGATTTTAGCCACACACAGCAATTGCTGCAGCTTGTTAAAAGCGAAAAGTCATTTAAATTCGAGTGAACAAGGAATATGAAGATGTTTTCACAGCCTTGGTAGAGAGTTTGACATCACGTCCAAACCCTTCCCAGGCAGATGCACTACCATCTAAAACATCAACAGCAAAGTTTTCTGTCTAGAATTGAATGAGGTCCACATTACCGCAGAAAGCACGCAAGCAGATATCTATCACTCAAGATTTTTTAGTTGCTCAACTGGCAACAGCCTCTGTCCCCCACAATGCATGCAGCCAGAGTGCATGTAAAAACGTAAAATGATACTCATCCACTTGTAAAGTTAAACTGTCATAACAGATGTCTGATATTTACAGTGGTTGTTGCATCCATCAGAGTGCTTCCTGAGGGGAACAGAGGGGGTAACATCGGACTGCTGGCTACTCATTGTACTATTGTTCTTGCCTGAGAGCTAGCTTCACATAGCTTATGCCTGAGGAATGACTCTAGTGGCAACAGTCCAAGGAAGTCTTCTTTCACGGTCCAGTGATCGGACGGCCAGCAATTATTATTACGATCCATCTTCAACCAGGGTCAAAGAAGCCAAAGAAACAGTCGACTGAGTGGATCCTGTCTCCTATTCTCTTATGTTCAGTCCAAAAGGCTGCCAGTAGGAAAATGTTTGACTTGAGCACTGAGGCTAAACAAAGCACTAACAAACTAACCCTAATGAAAACTGACCCAGATGTACAAACAGGTATACATGGAGGTTTCTGGAAATGGAGTTTTCAACCCTGTTAATCTCTCTTTGGTTACTCAGTAGATTTTAATCGCTCTAGCTTGCAGCCTTTGCCAGTGACAATGGAGATGGGCTTTACTGGAAATGAGGCTAAGATGAAAGTGCTTAATTACCTCCATTGAAATTGCTCAGAGGCCTTTGATAAAGAGAAATTACTGCTTTTGGGAGCAGGATATTGCTTTTGAAAATCCATAGGGTGCATGAGATCTAATATTGACTGCATGGTGCGAGGGAGTACTGTTTTAGTAAAAGCCCTGTAAGACCAAGTCCCCGACCAAAGATATTGGTCCCTTTATTATTCCAGACTTACTGGAATAGCTACAATTCCTTCTCCATATGATGCTAAAAAAACAGGTCTCTCTGGAGGGTTTTTATGCACTTTTATGACATTCAAAAAGATTCTTAAAAATTCTGATTTAAAAGCATCAATAGCCCAGCCTCTCCTGGTTCATCAAGTACTACTAACAGCACCTACTTGAGGATCTGAGTGGGGTTCAGACAAGGTTCTAAGGTTAAATGGGGGTACAGTAACCTTAACTAAAATATGACAAAATGTGATAATTTTATCCTGGACGGCAGCTATGTCCCTGATAATTGAACAGATAGCCTCTCCCGTGCTGCCCAGGACACTTAGCATTCAGTCCCATTCTACGTGAAACATCAAAGTGTGTGTGGAGGGCAGAGACAGCTGGCAGAGCCTGATTGGCTCCATGCCTCGGCGTGGTGCTACATCCTGTGTTTGCATCCTAAACAGAAAATATTCAGTGATTATTATTTTTTAATATGTGTTTGTGTATGTGTGCAAGCATTTAATAATATTCTTGTTACTTTTATATCCTGACTTTGTATTTTTATATTTATTATTGATATGTATTTTGTCTAATATCTTTTAAAAGGTTCAAAGCAGAACCTTAACTCACTAATATTTTGGCCTGAAGTTAAGTACAACTTACTCCCCAAATTTCAATGTGAACTTGCTGATTCATAAGTGTATTTCAAGTGTGTCTGAGTGTGTCTCAGTTGTAAGTATTCTCCTTAATCTGCACCCAATACAAACAGCTTTCCATCTTTATTTCAAGAGCGTGCAACATCTACCCTTTATCTTTCCTGCTCAACCTAGGCCGAACAAACAAGATACCTCACAACTTCCAGCACTTTATGATGTTTGCAGGTATTTGTTTTTATTTTTTACTGGTTTGAAATCTTGTTGAGATTAGAGCTGACTGAGCTTTGGCTGCCACTATGATAAATATTGGATTGGTGATGTCATTGCTCTAAGAAATTCAAAAATGGAAACTTGAAATACTGAAAAATGAAAAACTGGGCTTGAAAGTTCTTTAATTATTCCATTCTCTTCACAGTCTGCAGCTAATGGCAGACAGTGATAAAAATGGGGAGTGTGCTACGGGTGTGCATGCAGCTAGCGGCTTCCTTAGTCATTTTATCAACTCACCACCCTCATTGTAGAAGCTGTGTTTGCACTTATTAAAATTGTCAAAATCTTTGATATTTTTAAAAAAATAATTCACTCTCAGCCTTTTTTATTTTTGTAGCTGTATTTTGGGAGGGCGCGTAAATAAAGCATTTCCTCACATTAGCATCTGAAACTAATGGTTAAAGCTCTCAGTGGGGTGATGATGGAGGAGAAGGGAATGTTTGATTTGAAGTGATGTGGGGTAGTGCAGCAGCAGCATGTTTCACTGCTTGCATGACCCACTTTACCTCTTACGTAAGAAGGTTTCTTTGTAGAAAGCCCTTGTCTTTCTATTTTTTAAAACTCCCCCACTACCACCATCCCTCATCTGTTTCTTGTTGTAATAAAGGATTTGCTCTGGAAACTGCTTTGGCTTCAAATGCCATGACCCCATTGTACAGCCATTTTTAGGTTTTTTTTGACACCATTTGCTGGCACCTGGGTGATGACAGCTACTATATAGTCAGGCTGACATCGGTTATGTATGGTTAAAGTTATTAGCTAGACTGCTCTCTAATGCTTCTTTTTAATAATTGCTTTGCAGTTGGTTGTCTTGTGGTTTGATGGATGGCAGCAATCCAGCTGTTTGCTCAGAAATGTGTTCTCTGCCCTCAGGTCTGAGGGGGGCTGTGACGTTCAGCCTGGCCATACATCTAGACAGATCCACAGATGGGAGGCGCACCATCCTTACCACTACTCTGCTGCTGGTATGCTTCACCATCTGGGTGCTGGGTGCAGCTGCTGATCCTATTCTACGCAGTCTCGATATCAGGTTAGTGCCAACACTTTCCTGAGAAGCACAGTCAGCGTGATGCAAGTCAAACCTTCCCTCCCATCGCTCATCTCTCTAACTCTGTCTCCATCACTTGTGATTTTTTTTGTCTCTTAAACCAACAGAGACAGCCACTGCTTGATTAGACCCTCACATTAAGTGTGCAGCTCACTTAATATGCAGTAGCTCTTTGTAAAGCATTTCTCGGCATGTTTGAATCCTGCTGCTCCCTCCTCCCCTTGTGCATCAGCCCAGCACAGGCACAGCTCTCTGTGTCTCCTCCAGCTCTGCCATTAGTGATTTGCACAGCTGTTGCACAGGGACAAACAGGTTTACAGGTCCTTGAAAACATGTAACACTAGAGATAACAATAAACATATTATCCATATTGTAACATTTTACGCATATAAAATGTAAACGTGAGTATACAAAAGACAAAGTATAGCTTCATAATGAAAACACAAAATGAGTGCTGTTTTTTTTCCTTTAAACTCTGAATACTATCTGTGGTTCAAGGCCAGTGGGTGATAACGATTAGGAGTGCAGAAGAGGCGTGAAGGATGCAAGGCAGTAATTACATACTTATATTATTAAAGTGTAATCTATGGTCCAGATCACAGGGGTATAATTGACTCCCACTGTCTTGCGAGGCAGTGCTTTTGAATCACAGTGCGAGCGTGTTCATCTCTGTCAGTGATGCCTGTAAGAAATATATATTGACAGTGCAGAAATAAATGAAAAGCAAATAATGTTGCCTGTTCTGAAGATTTAAAGCAACAGAAGAAGCAAATCAAACTAGTGAGAACAAAGAGTGTCGAATCAAGTCCAGGTATTAAAATGGAAATTGCTCAAGAAAAGCAAATAATTGATGTTTATAACTCTATTAAAAGCAAAAACATACAACAAGATACATCCAAAAGTGCCTACCTTGGAGCATTTCTGAACATTAAAATACCCTCTCCCAAAGCATCAAAACACAGACAATGAAGCAATTTGTGATGTGAAACAAAACCTGGCTCTGCTCTGTCGTTAATGAATTCCAAATTGGCTCTGGTAATTCAATCTGCCACGTTGTTTGTTTGAGCTTTTACAGCCAAATAAGCTTCATTTCATTGTAATGCTAACGTTTATGAACCAGACAAAGAACCAATATCTGTGAAAGTCCCTCGGGGCACTAGATTTGTGTCCGCAAAGTCTGGTCTCTTGCTCAGCATTAGAGAAGCGTCAAGTCCTGTCTACACCAAGACTGAACGTGCGGAAGAATTCAGGGTCTCATATGCTCCCGGCAGTTGTGTGGTGTGTTTTTAGCCGAAAAATACTTAAAGGAGACTCATCCAGTATTTATAAAACAACAATGTATGAATTTCTTTACTGTTTAAGTACATCCTCTCTGGTGGCAGCATTTAAACACCCACTGACTTATACATCCTGACCTGTACAGGGTGTACCCCCCCACAACCAGTTAGGATAGTCTCCAGCCCCCCCATAACTCTACTCAGATAATCTGTTACAGATAATGGATGGATGGATGGAGATATTTATGACTCAGTCAGAATTTTCCAACAGAGCTCGACCCAGTCATAATCCATAACTTCACAAACAAACAAAAACAACCCATCGCTTACAGTACTAGATGAGTGCATAACGTGAGGGATATTTTCAGAGAACAGCTCTGTTTTCCTCACTTGTCATCCCAAACTCCCACCTCTGCTTCCCTCTTCATCTCCCTTCGCTCATCCGATTGTATGAAGTGAAGGGACAACTTACAAGTTTGAAAGACTTCATTTCTGTGAATAATACATTACCTCTCTTCACCTGAAGCAAATATAACTTCCATTCCATTTTTGGAAATGGTTTTGCAGAGGAGTCTTTGAAAGTTGTACTCTGAGTGAAATTACTCTATTTTTTTTTTTTTTTTTTTGGCCCTGCAGCTACCTCAAAAGAACGACCACTACTTGCATCAAATCAAAAGAGAAGAGGTAGTCCATACTTTGTTTCCACTTTGTGAAATGTATTCAAGGGAGTTGCTATTGCAGTTTATTTGGGACTTTGCATGTCTATTCATGCAGTAAATGAGGCCAGTCTGCAAGTTCCCTTACTGTAGACAGGAAATGGTGATGAATATCTATTTCTTTAGTCTGTTCTACTGAATCTGTTTTACCAGTGATTTCTCATCAAAAACTGAACACCGGTGCTGCTGTTCTCATTCATCAGCTGTTTACAGATTTCAGTGGGCAAGCGGTTATGTCTTGCAGACAAATGCACAGACAGACGAGCTGACTGAGCTATTGAATATCTCGTTTTATCAGTGCAGTACATATGTTCTGTTTATCGCTATCACCCCTGCACAGTTTAAACTAGTAATGTAGAACAGCTTCCAACCACAAAGCAAAGGCATCAGAATTCACGAAGGTGAGAAAATTGATTATTTTTTTATAACAGTCTAAAAGGAAACACGTGTACACAAACACACACTCCCGCACACCATGCAGCAGAGAGCTGAGAAGAGAAATTTAGTTACATTCATGGGCTGCATGTGTAGATAGACGGTAAAGGCTCAAACAGACATGAATGACAAAAAGCTACCTCAGTTTTGAGTCAGCTCCCTGTGCAGTCAGACATCACTACACCAGACACAATGTGCTTTTAAAAGCCAGACTATCTGCTTCTCCTTCACTAAGCAATTGCTCTCTTTACCTTTCCATTTCAGTCTCAATTTCAAGGTACATTATTGGCCACTCTTGAGTTTCATCAAGTCGCCACAAAATAACCTTCTTATAAATAATCCATAAACTTTTGGATTTATGATCAATTGCGAACTGGTGAATTGTGGTTTGTTTACGCCACTCGGGTTTGAGAAAAGAAATAAATGACTTCAATACTTGGTTTTAGGCGATAAAATCGTTTTTACAAATAATGACAGTGATGTCGCTTTTCCCATTTAATGTATTTTACTTTAAGCGTCAAGTTTCGGGGAAAATCCTTTACTCTCCTCACAGTTTGAAACAAAGTCAAAAACTGTTCCAGTTTCTGTCTGTTCTTCAGGGGGAAACCCAAGCTGCATAGCCTAAAAGAAGCTAGTTGGACAATAAGTTTGAATAGGCCTATATGTATGTGTACACCTCACTTCATGCAGAGACTGGCTGTCTGTATGGTGAGGTGTAACACACACCCACTCGTTCTGCTTGGAGTCATGAAACAACTCATTGTAGCCAGGAGGATAAAAACTAATGTTGCTAATGTTTGTGTTACCATGTTTGTGTTACCATCAGCTTTGTACCACCATGGAAAATAATCCTGTGTTTGTTGCTGATGTTCAAACCATTATTTTCAAGTGACTTATATGCCGTGGTAAGTTGATATGATCCCTGCTCAAGGCCGTTTCAGTCCTAATGGGATTTATTCAAAGTCAATTATAGGCCACTGACACAGTATCATAGTCACATAGCCCTTATCAGGTATGGCCTGTCTCTTTGGCCTTGATAAGAGCTTTGCATGGCAGGGCACCCACGTGAAGACGTGAGGCCCAGTCATAGGGAGCAGTCTGGAGTTCAAGCTTTTGAACACTACAGACGTGTCCTCTTCAATACTGTCAGTCTGAACATCAGTATTTTTCTTCTCTGACAAATAATTTTATTTTAATTAAAGCATCAATTATTAGTGGCACTTGTAGCTATACATCACCAGGTCAGCACATCTAGACTACAATTTGTAGAGAGATTTTGCATATTGGCTACAATTCAGTTAAATCTCCAACTGCATGACAGTCTTGTGTTCAGATTCATGTGAACCATGAACTCAAAAAGATCAGATATGACTTGGAGGAATTGAGCATTACGGCCAGTAATAGGAGTGCTATTTCCTCTTTAAAGTTTTGTGAGATGGTGTCATTCCAAAGTATATCATGTTGGAGCACAACTAGTGTCAGGCAGGCAGGAGGCTGCTCTCTGCTGTAGCCTTTTTCAGTGTGTGAGTCATTGTCTGCGTTTGTGTGCTAATGTACATATAAATGAGCAAATGACAACTCAGAGGCTAAGACGTAACAGCTGGAGCCTGGCTAATGACTGGCCTGTTTGTTATGAGTGGACAGATGGACAAATGAAAAACCACGTCTGTGATGTCACTCGTTCTCCTTCATGCCCCACTGACCTCTTATCACTCTCGCCCTTACGTTCTCACAAACTCACTGGGTTTCTTTGACATCCATCTGCCTGTAAAGTTCGGATAAGAGTCTACAGGACAATATAATACCAGAATAAGACATGGAAAAGGCCACACATCACCTCCATCCTGATATGTAGGCATTCCAGACTGAAGGAGAAAGGAAAGTCACACACATATCCTCATGTACACGCTGCCCATAATAAAAAGATCCCCATAACTCCAAAGATAAATGGCTTCTATGTACATAGGTTTGCCCGTTCTGATAAGGAAAGCAGACAGTAAGACAGAGGAGGAGAAGCTTACATCCTGACTTCAGTGGGTTCGCTTTGAAACAAAGTGACATGGGAAAATAAAAGAGAAATGTGAATTATAAGACCGATCTAAAGCAAGGAAGACTTTGGACCTTAGAGAGAGAACCAAGATTTTTCTTTCTTGCTTTAAAAAATGTAACATATTAAATGAAACCCATTCTTTAATGGGATTTACAATAAGTGAAGGGGTGTTAGGAGACTGTCTCTCTGTTGGTCTGATTTGGACACTTTTTATGCCTACAAAACACATTCATTATTAATGTAGCCTTATGATCTGGTGATAGATGGGAGCTATAATACTGTGGCCCAAACATTTTGTTGCTGTTATTTATCAAAACAACGTGCAGTTTTTTCCTCTTTCCCCCCTCACTTCTTTTCTTCCCCTGTTCCTCCTTGGGTGATTTACCCTCCCTCGTTGTACCAAAGTTTAAGTCTCATTTCTCATTCCAATGAGCTCAGCTCCATTTGGTGACAGGGTTTAGATGCGCAGCATTAAGTCACAGTGGACCCCTGCACATTCTGCCAGCTGCACCTACCATTTATTATGTCTCTTGAGTGTCTAAGAATCAAGCTTCATTTTCAGATGGGTCTCTAATCAGTCAGGGGAAAGACTGCCATCAGAATTCAACCTGTACTGATTTGGCACTAGCTCTCGGCTCCGAATCAACCTGACATTTCTTGTCATTTCTGTTGTCACAAGGCAGCACAGACTTATCACCACGAAAGTATTGATGGTGCTCTTCTAATGCTAAAGTTGTCTACTGTATGTACTTCGCACTCATCCTATATTTATGAAGGGGCAAAGAGTCAGTCAGCGCAATGCAGTTGGTTGTTGCTGAGACTTCAGCTTTGTATTCGGTGTCAGGATAACTAGGACCTTATTTGAGGTTGTTGCAGTTGAGAACATAATGAGAGTGATGGAAGCTGGGGGAGGCCAGTGAGTTATGATTCTGATGCTGATCAGACGTGAAATGTTATCTCTTCACATTACCCTGCCAGCGTCACTCTCTGGGGCACCAGATATAAATGGTCCTCTTCCAGCCCAACTATCAACACACATATGATAGCTTATTGTTGAGCTGTGTGTGTGTGTGTGTGTGTGCATGCTGATGATACACAGGTGGGAGCTTGAGGGCATGTGTATGCCAGTGTTAATGCACCGTTCTCCCCTCTGACACACAGTTCAATGGATTCCCTCTCACAGGGGACTGATAGTTGTGGTGGTGTGCAGAGAGACTGAACAGATTGCCGTGGTAACTGTGTCTGTCAGATCCACCAATATGGCGAGCTTATCAGGTGGAGATTGACTCTAGACAGAGGTCTTGTACATTGGAGTCCTGCACTTCAGTCCACACTAAAATGGCCCAGAGGCACGGCCTAATGGATATGACGTCAATATGAGGAGGGAGGAGGGGGACCATTAAAAAGAGCATCAGGGCAATAAAAGTGCCCACTCCACTTGTGTGTGTGTGTCTATGTGCTTGTGTGGGTGTATGAGGGCAGATAGAAGCTCTAAATGCAGAACCAGGAATTTGTGCATGCACAAAAAGATAGTGGTTTTTAAGTATTTTTGAGTTTATTTTTTTAAAAAGAAGTCTCACTTATGTGCCAAAGAGGGAGGGAGGTGGAAGAGAAAATATAGTGAGAACATCAGTATGTGCTGTGTATATCTCTGGCAGGTGTCTGTGGGCTGAAAGAGGATCCACACATGAGTATGAATAATAAAACAGACACCGAGCGCCTCTGCTGTGTGCTCTCTCACAGATGCACAAATGCAAACATACACAAACGCACATGCACACACATTTTTCTGCTCCACTGGTGGATGAACAATGCTTTAAGAATGTGGTCTGCGTGGAATTCTCAAAGGGAAACTAGTAATGAGGGTTGATGGATGGTACTGATGGGGCTAAATTTGCAGCACTGCAGAGAGCTGCGGAGGTAGAGATAGAAAGTGCATTCGAAACACTTGTTCCCAATGCTTTCTTGGTGTGTGTGTGTGTGTGTGTGTGTGTGTGTGTGTGTGTGTGTGTGTGTGTGTGTGTGTGTGTGTGTTGTTTACAAGAAAGTCATGCTGTGTGTTGAGAGTCGTGGGGGCTACTCTTTGGAAGCAAAGAGCACTAATGAATCCAACTTACCCAGCATTCTCAGCTGCCTAGCGACCTCACCTCTCAATCATTCTCAATAGGCACCTCTTATTTATAGAGCCATTATTTTTAGCCCTCTATAATTTCAGCACTCTGCCTCTTGAAGAATTAACAGAAAAGCATTGATGGGAAAAATGGTGACAGAAAATAGAAGCGAGACAGCCTGAAAAGACTGAAGAATACTTTCAATCATATTCATTTTTATTCTTAAATAATTCTTAAAGTAATTCTTAAACTTAGTTCTGATTTTTTTTCAACTGAATTAGATTTTAACAAATTTTACTTGCAAATTTAATTCCCGGGACTAAAATAGTGGTTACAATATGCCCTTGCATTAAACCCAGTGTTAAAAAGTTAATGAGACAAAGAGTATACAGCCATGCAAGCAGCTCTGTGAGGCAGACGCAGTAATGCTTTGAGTCGAGCACTAAGAGACTCACAACGCAATTCTAACATGCTAATGTTTAGTATGCAATGTTCAAAACGCTTATCCTTGATGTTGTTTTGGTATATGATGTTTTATTCTGAATCTAAAGTGCCATTAGAGGATTACCAGAGTCAGCAGGCAATATCCTATGGAGGCAATTAACATCTCCTAAAAGTAATAATAATGATCCATTCAACTGCAGGTAAGATGTTTAAGTCTGTACCAATGTTTACCACACAATCAATATTGTCATCCATAGAGCCCCTCCTCCAGCTTGGCTAATAGGTCTTTAAACACCCCTTAAGACATTAATCCCCTCTTTTTGGGTTGGTAACTACCTAAGCACTCATCATTGTTAAGGCACACTGCTGCTTTTTCCTGTGTATTAAATACACAACAAGGTTGAAACCTGTCCGTTTTTAATTTTGGTCAACACTGTGAAATCCAGGCCCCCTGAGGTGGTTTTGTTTGGTCCCAACTGCTTGTTCTTGAGACAGGAAATGATTGGCCAGAGAGAGAACAACAGCGTTGGCAAAAGATGAACTCCCAATACACAGATGAGAAAAGAGAGACAGATTTAACGGTTCAAGAGAACGGGCACACACAGAGAGAGTGGAGGCAGGAGAGGCGCAGGGCACAGAGAGGGAAATGGATGTCGACTAACTATGAGACAATCAAGTGAAACAGGAGAGTGAGCGCTGGAAGATGGTAATTTATTCGGTCGTGAAAGCCTCCCAGCATTGGCACTGCACAAATCAAGCCGATGAAACCCAATCTTTAGGGCAATGAAGATGTGAATGAAGATATGTGAAACTGTTATGTAACTGGTACATAGCTTAGAGTAACACTTCACAGTATGGCACAGGAAAATGTGAGCAGTAAGTGAGGAGCACATCAGGAATAACCTGATAATGAATTAATCTTGAATGACTTGCTCTGTACCAAGGACTATATAGTAGATAATGAAGAGCTGTGGATGAAACTTCACCCACAGAAATTATGTTATGTGTTGTCTGCATCTGTTTGTATAGCCTCCTGTTTGTCGTTAGACTGTGGACCCCCGCCTCCAGGCAGAACCAGAGGAGAAGAAGAATAGTCTTGGCAGGCCTTGAGTTGGCCATCTGGTTCTTTGGACGTGGTCAGTCTGAATTATGTCCTTCTGCCTCTCACACACACTCAATCCCATCCTCTTTCTACTGGCTTTCTCGTTTACTGTATTTCAGCGAGCCTCTTACATGCACAGGCACAGTGCACCCGGCTGTCCAGTCTGTCGTGTCCCGTGGCCATGTGTCTGTACTTCTGTTGAGAGGGTCTGTGCTTTCAGGCAGGAAAGGGGAGGGTGGTGAGGGCTCATATCGATTCATACCCGCCAGCAACGTGCCAAGAAGCTGCTTTCATAATCCTCCCTCTTAAATAATTCACCACTCGCCCTCAAAATTTCATCAGCACCTACATATAGAGAACAATCTCCCCTTAAGCTGCAGCGGCATTGTGAAGAAGGTGTGCGAACAAGAAAGGGAGGGGGTGATGAACAGCAGACGTGTAAGCAGGCGGAAGATAGTGGGGTGATGATACTCCTGTCCAAAACCCAAATCAACTTTTTGTAGGCCACCATTGCAGGCATCTGTGCATCCCCAGACGTGACAGGACACCACTTCCATGCCTGGAGGGTGTCAGAGAGTGTTTTGACACTTCATCTGATTTGTCGAGCAGATTCAACTAATGGTCATCCACAACCCCTGGCTACTGTGGCTGCGGACACAGAGCAATGCCATGTCCTTATAGAATCATCTTGGTAATTTTCTAAATAATCATATTTTGCAAGGTCACCATGCAGATGCTGAAACCAACAATGAATCTTCTTTACTTACGTTTGATTTATGGTTGATACTTGTCAGTCGGCAGACTGGATCACCCTATTTGTCTGTGCCATTGAACAGCCATTGCTGTCAAAAACAGTTAAAACCAGGACAACAATAGAGGTCTAACAAACAAGACACAGACAAACAAGCTAACAAGCCACCAAATGTGAGTGGAGAAGATTTATGTAGGTGTTAGGGTCTGTATGACAATATAATTGATTTCTAAAATGACCACAGTTACAAATATACTTCTCACTATCATCTCTTGCTGCCTTTCTCAAAGTCCTTTTCAAATCATCATCCAGTGCAGGGTTAATTTGATAACATGTATCAAACCTTATGTGAAATACAGTGATACAAAAACCCTATTGTCTGTTTTCATTTAAGAGACAAGGGAATCTCTCATCTTTGCAGCAGAAAGCAGTCAACCAATACCAAGCACACAAAAAGCTTAATTAAACCCAATACCGGTATGTCCTATCTCTGAGATTTGCCTGATAGACTTAGCTGGTGGTAGCAGACACCACCCTCGATCCTTTGTAATAAAGAGATTGCACTGTCCAAATATGACAACCAAACACAGGATCAAGATTCAGAGCCAGACGAGAGCGGCGAGAGTGAGAGAAAAGAAGAAGAAAGGAAGGGAGGAATAAATAAAGTCAAGAAATATGATTTGTTTTTTTAGGCCCCAAAGTTATGAGTGGTAGTGAAATTAGACCTCCAGACAAGTGCTGTAAGACTAGTCCATGTATTGAAAACTTCATCAACACCCTTTGAGATTGGTTTCCCCTGACCACAGCCCTTTTCATTATGATTTCCCATTCAGCTGTGTACATACACACATGCCAGCGAGCAGCAATGCAACAGGCTATTACTGCATTTTCAGTAAAAACACTTTGCCAGTCATTAACAGTCATTAAACAGCTTGAGGTTTTACAGTGATTCAGCAAGGACCTGAATCGGCCTGTGAGAGACTTTGGCATAGATGTCCATATTTGTGTGGCTTTCGCAATCATCGCACTCACTAATAGCTCTTGCGGATGGCAAATTTAAGAAATCGCAAGAATTACAGACAAACAACATAGATTTGCTTTAATTTCCCTAATAAAGACCTTGTAGTATTCATGGCCAATTACAATGCATGTAGAGACGATCTTAGAAGGTGCTATGCATTTACATTTCATGGGTTTATTTCTGTGCCAGAGGTGAAAGCTTTACTAGGGCTGAGCTTGTGAGACGGTAACAAATGTGTCTAGTAACATATTTGTCAAAAGTAATGTTATTATTCCTTAAGGGCAGTAAAAGCACCACCAAAGCTGGTGGTTGCAGCTCTTTTCCTCAACAGTAATAACTCGCCTCCCATTCCCATGCGTAATCAGGGAAATGATGTGACACTAATGTATATAGAGGGTTTCACATTTCTTCATCTCTTTTATGAAAAAAATAAAATGAATTTGATGATTTTTTTGGTTTATAATTGAGATTTATAATGACATTAATCTTCTTCAGCATGCATGTCCCCACTGATAAAGAAAACAAAAATGAATATATTATGTATATTAAGGAGGATATAATTCTAGGTTTGTGTATTACCTAGATATTTGTGTCTGGCAGTGAGTTATCCAGTTCATTCTTGCCCTGCCCTGTATCCCACTAACTCCATAGGACTAAATTTAGCCCCCTTCCCTGTGCCATGCTGAGACGTCCAGGTGAATGTTGTGAGAAAGGAAATGGATTCTGTGTGATAATAATATCTTTGGCTCCCACAGTCTTCTCTGCTCCCAAATGTCCTTGACTCCACAGGGATCCAGCTGGCTGAAATGCTAAAAGACTCTCTTCCTGTTCAAGTGACACTGTTGCAAACACTGATGACTGTCAGCTTCCATGGTGGAGGGATGACTTTCTGTTCAGCAGCTGACATAGTGAGAAGATGTGGGAGAGAAATAAAGTAAGACAGAAGAAATATGACACAGTATTATTGCACTTATTAAACGATGCAAGAAAAAGTGGAAGAAAGTATGTTCATGTTTCATAGTTGTACAATAATTTAGTCCTTTGTATGTTTGAACAGATATTCTAAAAAAAACTCCAAATATATTATAATTGAAACATGTCAAAGCTCCATGGTGCTTTGAGCCACTCGCGGCCTCCTAAAACTTGCCATTACGGGTTATTTGGAGTCAGGCCATTGATTGATTCTGCTCACGGTTTATTTAGTTGGGTTTATGATATAGGAAATGCTGATTTACAACAATTTTTCACACACTAACGTGTTGTGCATCCTGTAGCCGACCGCAGTCAGGTTGATCTTTAAAGTCTTTATCTTGAATGTACAGGAGTAATTAGGGAGGTTTTATACGAAGTCTCACACAGAAACTGAAATGAAAAGTTGAGGAAGTCCAACCACAACCACACAAATCTAACAACGGAGGACTGGACTCTACTGCAGGAAGTGAACAGCATATTTAACAGCGTCTCACACACACGCACACACAAGAAGATGCACACACTCGTGAATGCTGTACTGTATCTGGAGAAGTTAAAGTGTTAGTGCGGCATTTATTACATTTAGATGACTACAAGGCTTATAAAGTTATTAAAAATATTAATAATATTAATAATATCATTATTCATGATCAGAAATATTACTGTAATGTAAATGCTGTTATATAAAGATATGTTTTTCACAGTTATGTGTTAGTGTGCATAGATTGTGTTCTTTTGTGAGAACAAATCCCAAATTGAAAAAACAACTTAGTGAACGTCAGAATCTTCGGTGTAAGGGCATTTTAAGAGCAATGGATATTGAATAAGGACCAATGTTGCTTTTACTTAAGATGTTTCAAATTTTTTAAGTTTAATTTAGGGTCATTGCCTTTAATTTAAAACTTATTATAATGTGTATCTCTGCACAGGAAATGAATAAATTGCACATTACGTCGTATTATCACACACGTGAAGTGAAAACACCAACGTGGTTACTATCTATTGCCACTTTTACTGCATTTGTGATAAGTTGATTTCAAATCGTAATTTGGTGCAGTATCCAAGTTGGCGTAACATATGCAGAGTTATTTCTGGGTATTATTATCCAGAAATGAAAACATGATATTTGGACATCTGCTGAGTGGGGGTGATTGTTCATCACTGAGCAATATGGCAGAAAATTTAAAACATTTTTGTCCGCTTAGGAGCTATCTACAAAAAGGACATTATGTATTAGATGTAGATGCTCTGTATTGCCCACTGTAACATGCACAGATGAATGCTTGACTCGTGCCATTGACACACACTTCTATGCCAATTTTATTTTTAAACCAGCTCAAGTGATGTGAAATTTAGGTTAAAGCTGCAGAGAGGGTGGGATTTTCACTCTAAGTTTCAGTAGATTGTCCTAAATACTGCCGTTAGAGACTTGGCCATGTATGGATTATTCTTTTGTAACATTGCAGTTATGGGAATGGAAGCGTCTGCTGTATTCTTCATTGTTTTATCTCCTCATCCACTGCAGAGTTGTAACACTAAGAGATGTAGTGCGCTGAGCACATCATGCATGACAACTCATATGCAGTAACGTCCCCTGTAGAGGGTTTTTTTTTTAATATATATCCAGGATAATAACAATATAAAACACATTATATCAGTTCCTCCTCATATAATTTAAACAGATTGTGACTGTGACTGCAATGCAGTACAAGATTCTGGGATTGAAGTTAATATTTGCCCGGAGTTAAAAGTATTATCACTTAACCATTAAAGTCCTACAGTGGTGGTTGCGCACTGCACAACTGTGTGTGTGTTTGTGTGAGAGGGCTGTCTGCTGCATCCACAACACAAACTTGGTTTTGCTTAAAATATATGCTACTACATCCCACAGCTTCCGTTAATTTCCCACATGTACAACTTTAAACAGCAATTATGTTTGGTTTTTTTTACGCTGCCCTTCCGCTCCTTTTGTTTTTTCCTGCAGTCCTGCAGTTTTTCCATTGCGTTTACGGCCACTGCGTGAGTCACTGCAGTCTGCAAAGTGTTTACTTTATTCTTTATTTTTACATCATCGCCAGAGCTACTTGTGCAAGAGCACATTCTCAGACCTTCTTTATACTCTCATTTTTCTTTGAGAGATGATAAAAGACGTTGCATGTATTGCAGCCAATAGAAACAACTGTTTGTACAGATTAAATCTATGACTTTATTCTAACAATATCCTTCTTTGTAGTACAGTCTGTACTTCACCAGCTGTTATCTCAGCAAATATCTGTAATGTAATGTGAAGCTGCTTGTTTTTGTGACATGGGCACATTTTGTGGAACACAATTTCTATCACGGCACACAGTTGTATATCTGTTCCAGTTAAACCAGTTATACCTTTTATCTCTTGTCCCTTATTCCTTTGTACACTACAGTATATTTCTGTTGTGTGTAGTGTTCATATCAGTGCTCAGTCTCTATTGCAAGGAGGGTCTACGTGTCCCTGGTGCAGAGAACAACCCACTGGGATTTGCAAACAGGAAACTGAAAGGATGACTCTACTCTTGTCCAAATTCAGATTATAAAGCAAACACAGTCCCTGTGAGGCTCGGGCTTTGTTTGTCTCCAACCCCTCTGTGCTCCCCCCCTACCATTTCTTTGTTCTCCCCTCACTCTGTCTGCAGAACAGCAAGAGGAGGAAATAGCACAGAGGGAGCACAGCCGAGGGGGGAGGACTGGTGTAACTTAATTTGCCCTGCATGTTGAGTATCTGCTACTTGAGCACTTGAGCTCAACAAGAAACTCATCCAAATGTTTATTAACTAGTGCAGCTAATTACATCCAGTGGAGAGTTTCTCCTCCTGAGGAGACATTTGCTAGGAAAAGGATTTCCCTGCTTGTAGACACAGTCAGTGACTAGCTGTAGACATCCGCCAAGGTTAGAAGATTATGAAAAAGTCATCTGGGTAACGTAGTTGATATCTGATGTCTAGTGATGTTTGATGTCTTCTCTTGAGGCCTCGTGTTCAGCAAGCCTGCAGCACAGCTTTATCAGCCCACTTATGTCAGCCACAATCTACAGATACACAGACACATATGTATGTGCACACTCATACTTAAACACTGCTAAACTGAATGTACTGATGTACCACAGTGGAAATAACAGTTTAAAAAGGGTGTGTATGGGTGTGCAGGCAAGTGGGTGCGTAAAGTATGTGTCTAAATGTGTTGGATATGCAGTAAGTATAGTAAAAAAAATAAATCTGGTCTGTTTTAAAAGAGGCCAAGCACAGTAACCCCACGACATGTTCATATTAATAACTATATTTCCTGAAAGCCTAAGTGAGTCGTCAGTAAAGTCCCTGTGCAAAGCACTATGTCATCCTGCAATATGTCCAGAGATATTTTAGTCACAGTGGAGCTCAGCACAACACAGTTATCAGCACATAAAGAGCAGGCTAACAGAGAACAAAGCATGAACTTCTGGTATGACAGTGGCCAGATCTTTGTGTTTTTTTTTTTTTTTCTTTTGTGCATTGGATGTGATTTTGTTGGTGAATTCATCCTCATTTGGGGATCTAAATGGACCATCCAAGCATTGTGAACTCCTGTGGAGGCTGAAACCAGAATTATCAGGCATTGTCTAAGCCCTATTTCCTGTGGGAGATATAAAAGTATGCAAAGTTCATTATCTGTTGCACTGTCTTTCCTCTTCTGGTGTGTGCCAATCACTGTTCACTTTCTACCTTATGCAAATTTGTTCCTTTTAATGTTTGGTCAGAGATTAGTTTCGGTTGGACCTGATTGTTTTTATTGGACACAAGTGCGTTGAAGATAAGAGCAACAGTTTCTCCAGGGTCACATCCATTTAAGGCTGCTGACAGCTTAATACTTTTCACAAGACGCAAACAGCCATCGTCCCACTCACAACCCCCCCGCTTTCTTGTTCTCGCTTTGTTTCTGTTTCACATCAGAATTTCTATTCCCCTTAATGGCTCTCTCTCTCTGTCTCTCTCTCGCTCTCTCTTTCTCTCGCTCTCTTTCTCTCTCTCTCTCTCTTTCTGCCTGTCTTTTCCTGTCTCCCAGTCAATCTTTCACTCACTAAATCATCATCTACCTCTCCCCCCAGCAGCACCATCTTATTCTGTCACTCTCACGTCAAAACCGACTATCTTGTGTCACACTCGGGAAGCTGCAACATCCCGTCTTATTTTTGGTCTTGCCCGCCTCTTTTTTCATTCTACCAGCCTAAGTTCACTTTCTCAATCTTTCACTCACACCTTGTCCGGCCTTTCCTCTTTCTATCATCGTGACAGAGTCTGTTGCCGTGGAATGAATCCTGCCTGCTGGTGGCAATTCATCATGTACAGTGCTCTGCCTGTCTCAACCTTCCCTATCCAAGAGGTTTTCCCACTGTATAGACCCAGAAAAATCTTGCATAATAAAGACAGATCTCAAGCACCTTCCTTTGCAGTTTCAGCACAATTTTCAACCTCTGTCTTTCTGCAGTTCTGAGAAAAAAGAACAGTGTAGTGGGCAGAAACTAGAGGAGGAAGCTGTGAGATGGTGAGAGGAGGTGAGAAAGAGTGATCTGAAGGAGTAAAATTAATGTTAGGACAAAAAGCGAGAGAAACGAAGACAGAGAATGAGTTGAATTAAAGTGTAAGATGGATGCAAAAGGGATAGAATTGAAGATTTAAACACAAACAGGACAAAATATGAAAGAAAGAGATAATCATGGTTGGTTTAGAAAGTAGCAGAAAGGCTAAAAAAATAGAAAAACCGAAAGAGACAGAATCTTAGTGCAGTAAATAGGAAGAACAACTGAAACAAACTTAGGGAAATTGCTCTGTGTTGGATGATTTCACTGGCCATGATATACCAATGCCAAAAATCAAAACATCTTGTCCACAACATTTTACTCTTGCGGATTTAACTCCTATAGTCCCCAAAATAACCTTCCTCCATATTGTACACAGAAAGAAAAACTACACTGAAATGTGAGAAGCAATTACAAGAGGAGTAATGATCAGAACGAGGAATTGAAACACATTAAAACACCACACAAACACCAGCAGAGAGAGTGATTGTGAAGGGTGGAGAGAGCCAAGACGAAAATCTGCACAATCCCAAGTAGTCACAGAGCTTTAATGCGCAGATGAGAATCTCCTTCCTATTGTGAGGCCTCCCAGTGAAAGGCTTTGGCATCAGAACATTCAAAAGCACACACTCACACACGCAATGCACAGTAATAGTGGTAAGTCATCTCCAAATGTCCTGAGCCTTGCAGCAGTAATGCAAGTCTCTTAGAGTTAACTGCTGACCTGTATGAGGTAGCTTCAACAGCCATCTTGCACTCAGAGTCCCTTTAAGCTCTGTGAGAAATGTTATACTCACAGTGCACTGAATGAAGGGTTTTTGCTGGCGTGCTATTGTAAACGATGCATTTTAAGTGACATGCTAAGACAAAATGTTATAAATTACCATCATGTGAGTGCAGGAAATGTTTGGTTACAGGTTCTGTGTTAATAAAGCAGACTCCTGGAAAAGCAGCTCACCAAGCTACAGTATCACTGGCCATTGCTGGATCACCTTATATTTCAGAAACTCCATGCTGCTAAATCACATGCAGCACTAGACTGACTGTCATTTTATTGCATCAAATTAGGGTTTGACTGTACTTTTCTGTTCTCTACAGAGTGGGGGAGGATGCAGATGAAAATCCTGAGGAGTGCCTTTCTTCAGAGGTAATAACACCATATTGCCACGGCAGTAATCCATGGTTTGCGTGCTCCATTTATCCTGTCAGGCAATGAAATGTGTTATAATTTGAACTGTGCACTTCCATAACTTTGTGCTGTGTCAGCAATACCAGCCTACAGCTACAATAATGACAATAATGACAATATGATCTCTATTCAACAACATACAAATCATTAGTATAAGTACCTGCAGAAATTAAACATTTCAGACGATATCTAAGTAACTGCAAAATCATGTAGTTATTTATTTCTTACATTTTTAAATAAGATGGGTCATATTTAATGTAACCATATGTGATTTGCATCCTCCATTTGGCTGCACAGCAACAAGTCCCCTGCACTGCGTTGCATAGTTGTACAGGTATTACTCATCAGTCTCATTTACAATCTCGAGCTTCACTGCTATTGTACATTGTGAAGAACAGACTGCCGAATTTTTCAGCATTCAGGGTTTTTAAAGCCTTTGCCAGTATAGATTAAAAATTATTTTAGCTCATTTTGGAGAATTACGGAGAGACAAATAAATAATAGAAATCAGCCAACTGAGTCTTTCGATTATCAATTATCAAGTTTTTTATAAAGTTTCGGATAGACACATCTGCAACTATATCTGATCATCACATGGCTTGAATCATTGGAAACTCGACAGCTGCTGGTATTTACTAATTTGTATTACTAGTAAATAATTTGCATTGATGGTTACAATATAATTCTACATATGGGCTGCATTTAATATTACAGTTTCTGCCAGTGTAGGGAATATGACAAAATGTGAGATAACTGACAACATGAATAAGTAAATATGAAAAAAACTCCTGTGGTTAAGAGCTATTTTTACTCACAACATGGGTGGAACAGGCCAGAACTCCATCACTATATCTGTATGTGCCTGACAATTTACAGTTGAGGCATATTTTGCACTTACAGTACATCATAAAGGCTTAAAAATATCCAGGACGTACTTATTTACAATAGAGCTTGCCATGCTGTCCCAGTGATATATACTGTCTGTCTACCCTTTAATCTTGTCTAAGTTGTTTATTTTAACCACTGCATGACATCAAAGTGAACAACAGGCTCAAGAGGAGGAAATGCACTTTTCCTTCCTGCTAAATGACAGTGTCTAGCATGCTCTTGCCAGCACAGAGGCCCTCTTAGTGCACCTTTTTGTTGTTCACGCACATACGCCCACACACGCACCACACACCCTACCATCGCTGCTTCCCAGCAGCTCTTGCTCAATTCTGTTTCATCTTTTTATTTGACCTGTCTGTTATCTCTGAGATGTGAATGGGAGAGGGTCTGCCTACCTCCCTAGCATTATGAAGTCAGTGGTGCAGACTGAAAAGGTATAGCGAAGGCTGGGTGAAAATCCCAGTGGAGATGTGAGGCCAGAGCTCCACTTTTCTTTCTCATGGAAATAGATGCATGAGTCCACACAGAGACAACTGCAGGCAGGCTAATGGTAATACTGCAGTTTTCGAAATTTAGAGCACAAATGATAGAAGTCAATGGTTTTAGCATTTTTATCAGACAGTGTATATAGCTATAGGATCTTTGTGTGTCAATAAGAAACAATGGTTCTCTCATGGTCTACAGGTTTCTACAGGGAGGCCATACACAACACCGGCCCTGTGGCACCGTCTGGACTACAAGTATCCTTTCACTGCTTTCTTCTCAGAGCAGTCTCACATCTGCTCACACTCAAAATAGCTAATGCCTGTGGTGTGTGGAGTTGTATTTTAGAGGGGAGAACATGGAAATATGCAAGGGTGCTTCAATTCAGAGAGAGAGACTTTAGTACACAGTAGTATTCAACAAGAGCACAAACAGGAAGTTTATGAAGTGTGTCAGTTGTGGCTCTGCAGCACCTATAATCTGTACTATATGTACTGGGCTCATTGGTAGAGCATTGGACATCCAGTGCAAAAACTCATGCTAACTCAACATGTGGCAACCCCTGAAGGGTCTTTTAGGCTATACACACATCAATACGTGTTAGTAAAACATACATAAAGACATAAAGAAAAGGAACTATCAGTAAGCCCACTTCCCAAAAAGTCAAACTGTAATTTAGTTGCTGTTAAGTACAGGAAACTGGGTTCTTGTAAAGAGAGAATGTATTTAAATCACTTGGCTCTAGCAAAAACAGTCAAGTCATCTCTAGCGGTATTTCATGAGGACTGCATTAAGCTAATCTAATTTTACTACTTAACGGCCTCATGACCTGGCTGGGTGCTGGCTAAGGGCCACATCATTTTTCTTTATGGACTCTTTCTGCTCTGCAAAACAACGAGATGCAGTCCTCATTTACAGTATTCATTTAGTGCATGAGGGTAATTATTATTATATATAATAAATACATTTTATATAGAATTTGATTTTAATAACGCTGAGGGAAAATGTATTTGACTGGACAGTGTTGATAATACAATCTGGATTGAAAAAGTGAAGGGTTAACATTGGATATAAGGCAAGACTGACCTCTGTTTGTGTAAATAAGTTCCCAATTGTGTCAGCAGTAAAGTCTGAAGTCATCAATTATTCCTTAGAACAGACTCTTCAGTAATGTACCTGCTTATTGAATCATTTCATGGCAGTTTTTCTGACTATAATTGCAGCAGGGAAGATGAGTCCTAATTCAACATTGGGAGTGATTTCAGCCACAGTTTTTTCTCTCAGATTCAGATTTAAATTTGTGACATTTTCTGTTTTGTTTTTTTTTTTACATTTTTGCTTGCGTGCTGTCTTAAATTTAATCTAGTAGGACAGCAAATCTGTAACTACTTTAAGTAATCGTTGGATATTCAGAGACATATTTTCACATGTGTAAGATTCTGAAATGTTCCTCCTCTCATTGTTGCTTTGTGTCCTCACAAGGTTCCATGTTCCTGCCGCCTCCTCACAACATGATACTGCCACCACCGCAAATTTTCACAGGATGGTGTTAAATGAGTGAAACACTTTGCCAAGTTTTAGTCAAACAAATGGTTTATATTACAACTGAATACATTTAAGCTTAAAAAATCAGTGGAAAGAGGTTAATGCATAATGGCTAAAAATACATTTACTTTTTATTTATCTATAATCTGTAATAAAAATAAATATTAGGGATTACAACATGGATTATTGTGTAAGGATTAGCAACAGTTTCTAACCCATTTTTAATTCGGGCTGTTAAGCCACAAAATGTTGAAAAGGTGAATGTGGCTGAGTATGTTGTGAAATCAGGGAAAAGCACAGTGCTGGATATGTTGCTGTTTTACATTAGGCAGTTTGATTTTAGAGTTGCAGCTTTTGAGAACTGTGATTGAAATGCTACTTTTCTCAGAGCTGCAAAAATGAATAAAAGGTTCTTTCTTTGCACAGATAGTAGATAATAATAATGATTGGGATCCAGTAGACAGCAGAAGGTAATGACACATTGAATCACTGAATTACATATTCTCGGTCTAGACAGGCTTGAAAAAACTAAAGAAGTATACTTTATAAGGAACTTTACCAAAAGTGTTCACGTTGCACCAGATTCTTCTTCTCTCTAGTGTCAACCAAGGCAGCAAGGAAGTTAACTAATATACTTTTACATACACATGGACACACACACGAACACACATATTGGGACACATTGCAAACGATTAACGTATTATGTTTGCTCTTATTGACCGACACATTACTTGCAACACAACATTGCAGTCTGCGTAACCATAGTAACAATACAGAGTAGGCTCATACCCTGGGGCTATAGTTAACAGTCACGTACACAGTGGGTTAACCTGCACATTTGACAGAAAGCATGTGTGTGGTGGGAGAGAGAGGGAGGGGGAGGGAGAGAGGGGAAAGGAGAGATGAGAGAACCCATGAGCTGTATTGAAGGCACAGTCCTGGCCAATGTTTTCTATTGATGGGTTGGGAAACTGTTATGGAGATGCTTTGATGTGGAGCAGGTGAGAGGAGGCTCGGCCTGGATCCTGCTGCCAGGTAACTGAGCTCGTATGTGGCTTTGTTTCATCCTGAAGTAATGCTGCAGCTTCCTTAACTGATTCCCTGTCAGCCTGGGTTTAGGGCTCATTATGACAAACGTTTTACTCTAAAGCACTGATTTTGACCATCATGAATGCCATTTTGATTGTGCTTGCAGAAGTGCTTTGCACACTGTTTTCAGGCTGGGTAACCAGGGTTTTTGTGATGATTCATCCCGGAGGCCACTTGTGTTCAAGAAAGCTGAGGTTGCTGTATTATACAGCTGGGTGGGTCTCAGGATGAGTCTATGATATGACTTAGGAGTTTCATAGTTGGTTGTATTTATAGTATTGTATTATGTACCACAATAACAAGGCATGAACAATACTCCACCAACAATAACTGTAACAGGAGGTGGCACCAATTTTAAATCTGCTGACATTTTGTATTGTGTGTGAGAGACAGTATTCATTATGCAGTATTGCCCTTTTTATTGTGTTGTATTATTAAAAGCATTATATTCTTGGATATTTTAACCTGTAAGAAACATTTTTATGTTGTTGTTGTTACTTTAAACGCTCTTTAAAAGGTTCATTTATCATAGATTTTCATAAATCCTGATCTGCAAAACAACTGTAAAAGAAACACTGCAAGTGTAAACCAACCATTTAATTTCAGTCTTCGTGTGTTGTGACAAAAAAAAAAAAAAAAAAATATTAAGGAATGTCATTGCTCCAACCTATGAGACACTTAGCATAAGGAATAAAAGTTGAGCTGAATTCCCTGTTGAGTTGAGTCATGATAACAACACTCGTCAAGTCACTAGACGTATGGCCAAAACCAGCAGCAGAACTTTGGAGAACTGCAGTTTAGCTGTTCCCTTATTTCTGGTCTTGATGCTAAATTAAGCTGCTGACTGTAGTTTTATATTATGCGACACAGCAAAGACACAGTTTCAAGGTTCTCATCCAATTCCCAAGAAGGAAACCAAAATGTCCAGCTATTCCGCTGTTTTATATTTATATTTTATTCATCTTTTAACAGGAGAGTCCATGATCATTTTTCTTTTTCTTCATTTTGTTGTGTTCTTTCTTTGCTCTTGTTAAATATACTTTACTCCATTACATGTAATGTAAATACCTCACAATTGTACTGAAGTACAGTAGGTCAGTAGATGTAGTGATTCTCCCTTTCTGAAAGTGGAAGGCAGGAAAAGATAAAGTATATATATATATGTATATATATATGTATGTATATATGTATGTATATATGTATGTATATATATATATATACGTATGTATATGTATATGTATATATGTATATATATGTGTATATATATATATATATGTGTGTGTGTGTGTATATATATATATATACACACATACATATACATACATACATACATACATACATATATATATATATATATATATATATATATATATATATATATATATATATATATATATATATATATATATATATATATACACATATATGTACATACACACACACACACACACATATATATATATATATATATATATATATATATATATATATATATATATATATATATATATATACATACATATATATATATACATATATATATATATACATATATATACGTATATACATATATACACATATATGGATATATGTATATACATATATATACATATATGTATATACATATATATATATATATGTATATACATATATATATATATGTATATATATATATATATATATATATGTATATATATATATGTATGTATATATATATATATATATATATATATATATGTGTGTGTGTGTGTGTGTGTGTGTGTGTGTGTGTGTGTATGTACATATATGTGTATATATATATGTATGTATATATATGTATATATATACATACATGTATATATATGTATATATATACATATACGTATATATACATATATGTATATATATACATATACATATATATATGTATATATATATATATATATATGTGACATATAGGGTGGGAATGAAGCTTGTTCTGGCAAACACACACACACAGACACACACACACACGCAACCTGCCAACGCATGTGGAAGAAAAGGCAGCTCTAGCAGTTATAATTACCATCGCTGTCTAGCATTAAGCCAGCAAGGAACAGGAGGACACCGTGCCGACAAGAAGACAACTCACTCCTGCAGGTCCCAAGGAAGTCATTATTCCCCCATTTTCTACCTCCTCATCTCCCGCCCTCTTGTTTCTTTCTTTCTCCCTCACTGTCCCACGTTTCAGACAGTTATAAATAAATCCTCTTTGGTGACAGAACGGTGCCCAAAATTCCCACCTCTTGCATTTTGCTGATAATGACACCAAGGATTGGAGCCAAATAACATATTAGATCATTTTTCTCTCCTCCTTATGCCAGAGAACTGTGTACTTGCGTGCAACTACTAAGTCCCACGATATTGAGTATTGGCTCTTCAGTACAAAGGTTGCTGTGGTCCAAGAATTAACACATCGCTGGAGTATTGTTTTTTCAAGGCACAAGCAGAGCAAAATATTAACACCTGTAGAAAGGCAAATGTTAATCTTAACTCTTTTTGCAGCTGAAAGCCAACTCGTCGGCTGTCATTTTTAGTGCCTGTAATGGATAGGGTGCAAAGTCAGGATAGGATAGGGTGTAAGTGTATTACAAGATAGGTTTTCACTAATTGTGGCCTGAAAAGAGATGCTGGAGTGAGTGGGTGCCACTGTGAATATCAAGTGACCACCTACAGTCATAAGTGTTTGCTGATTTGTGCTCACAATACCTCCAATGGACTTTAACTGGAACATCTGGCATTAGAAACAAGCCTTTTTACTCCTGCTCTCAGATCTGATCTGGTCTGTCCTACTTCATGTAAACACTTTTATAACACACACAGTGTTGAACCATTTCTGAACTTGACAATGCAAGTACAAGACTGACCCAGCTTCCTGGAAATACGATAACACACTATTTTTTATAAGGAAATTATTTTTTATCTCAGTAGCACTTTGTCCTAGAAAGTCTTTCTTTGTGCCATAGGTTAATACTTAAAACAACCCAGCAGACAATATCTGGCACATGTATATTAAATGTGCTAACAGCTTAGCAATTTGCAGCAAAAAAATAGCACAAGCACCTCAATCTTGAATGACTAATATCCAGATCACTGCAGTATATTGTGTAGAAAATGAAAAGCCAGTGAAACTTAACAACTGCTGAGCTCAGTATGATATCTTATATGGAACAGTTCCTCAATATAACAACAATATTTTAGCATTACAGTATTACAGATTCAGTCCAGTGATGTCTGTGAGCACTAAAAGATTTTGAGACTAGTTTGAGACATTGTACATGTCATGGTACATGGCATGGCCTTATTGTAGCACATGCGGAATGATCATGATTGCTGATAGAGAGCTTTCAGCGATCATGACAAATGGAAATCTGACAACAGCTTGTTCAAGAAAAAAGCCACACACTAGTTATATTCCCCATCTACAATGTATCATTTCTGTGGAAAATATTGTGCATTTGTGGATGTGGCTATGATGGCTTTTTCCCAGAAATGAATCACTCTATTTAATCAACTCCAACTTAGCCACTGATCTCTGAGTTTCCCTTCCACATCTGCAGCTGAAAAAAAAAATCCAATTTCATTGGTCCCATTCTGAATTAACGTGCTTAACTGAGAACCAAGCAAAGATGTTATATCTTGGATCCTGAACCTTTATGCGTCCTCTTAAATGCTTCTATACAACACAACAATTGCTAAACCTTACACATAATTGCATAAAGTGCCCCTTGTGAGATGTGCTTTGGCTCTGCTAAAATTATGATCATTACCCTCAGGCCACATTTTAAAAATGCAAAAAAACAGGCCTTTGACCCTGTTTTCTGTTACTGTCACTTTTACACCATTGCAACCAAGCCTTAACAAGTTCACAGATATTTAAAGCCGATGTTGACACATTCTGGCCCTCCGCTTACCCACTCACTGCCACAGTGCTGTGGAGCATTCGCCAGACTCTTCAGCAGCTCACATGCGCAGGAAGTAAGAATCTTTTGTGATATTGTGTAAATATTTTCAAACGATAGAAAGAAGACTAAGATATCGATTGTTTCAGGATGAAGAACACCTGTGTGAGACTGAACCGGATGAGTCCGCCTTCGATTTGAAGGCAACAGAGAATGAGCTTATATCTATAGGTGGTGATTCTGGATCAGAGCACCAGGAAGACCTGGTGGAGGGAGACCTGGGTCTTGGCACTGCTCCAGTTCTCACCAGGGAGGCCTGAGGGTCCCGGAGTCACCTCTAACTCCAGCTGATCAGCCCCTGCTACTCAAAGGCTAAGTCACTGCCTCCCACAGCGAACAAGGTCACTGACCAGGGCATGTGAGAGGAGCCAAATGGGAATCATTGTTACAGCAGTTCCCAAAAGGTCACGCCTCCCCTTTGTGCTGACATGCAAGCAAACACACACTGCCACAGGAAGAAAACAATTACAAAGGCCGTTGCTCTTTTTCTTACTCGGCTGCTGATTTTCTTGGCTAGTTTTACTTGTCTTACAAGGAATCCAATAGGTGAAAATAAAAATGCTAAGCCTGTGAAATTTTAAGTGCCCCCTGTGTAAGCATAACCAATGGGAAGTAGGATTGGACTTTCACACAGCAAGCAAAATTAAAAATGAGAAGTTCTGATATAAATGCAACACATTAAGTCATACATTAATTATGAGCAGAGCAGCTACATGCTGCTTGGTTACATAATGGTTTTGTTTTAAGCTTTAGGTCCAATGATTGGATACTTCCCCTAATCAGCTGAAATTGTATTTTTGTGCCAACTTTGCCTCACTCATTCTCAACTCCTTATTAAACTTCTTCTGCTACAATCCATTTAACCACTTCAAATGTATTCCTCTGAATTTGCTACCCCCCCTCCCCCATCTCCCATCTCCCTCCACGCCTTATCATTCTGCACTGCACCAGAATGCTTCCAAATGCTTAAGTATATTAACAGCATTTGAGAAAGACACTATTAACTTGGGGTTTCCTCCGACTTCTTTAATTATAGATTCCGCTTTGCTGCTTTCTGAGTGCATCGTTATAAATCTCAGGGCCCCTTTTCCCCTTGAATGAAGCCTTTTTTGCCCTGCATGAATGTGAAGGTTAGGCTTTGTGAATATGCAGACTGTTTCTCTCATATTAATAAAGCCATTGTCCTTGAAGTGAGGGCTTTCTTCTCGATGCTGTGAATGCATGGGTTCATCTGTAGTATGGAATGCTCCTCTGTTTCAGCTCTCATTTGCTGCAAGGAAAAAAAAAAGAATTACAATTATCAAACTTATTTGTGCTGATGTCTCAATAGTGTTTTGTTCTGAGCAAAACGGATTGAGTGATAGCAACAGTCTTTTATTTTGAGTCCATAGACGGCTTGCTATTTTTTGATGTGTTTGGCTTAAATTTGGAGCAAATTAGCTTTACAATCAGATGATCCCCACGCGATACAATGTAGAGAAAATACAGTGGCAGCAACTATCAGTATTCAGGAGGAAACAAACGACCCACAAAAAAGATGCTGCAACTTTTCTCTGTAACTTTGTTGAACCTGCTTCATCTCACACACACACAGTGAGAAAAACATCAAGCTCTGTTTTACTGAGGTGAGATAAAATCTTCAAATTTCAAAATATCTAAACAACAACAACAAAAATGAGATGCTCATTATGTGCCTATAAATATGATTTTAACTTTCGATAAAGTGTCTTTAAGGATGTGACAATTAGTTTAACCAACTTATGTAAACACCATTTCTGACCATTACGTGTAATAGCTGCACTTAATTGCCTCCTGCAGACATCTGCACTAGTGACATTTGTTCTCATACAGGAAGACACAAGTGCACATACAGTACCTGGGGAAGATGGGATATGCATGCGGTATCTTCCAGACGATGCAAAGATGTGAACACGGATGCAAACAATCCACGGCTCAATGTTTTGATATTTGCTTTAAGCACTTGTTGGGCCTCAAGGACAACACAGTGTGTTTTAGTGAGTAAAACTGAGTGTAAACAGAAACTTTGTTTACCTTTTAAGTTATATGTCAAATAGAAACAAATGAATAAAATTATTCTAGCTCAGTAATTCATAAATGCTAAGGGAACGCACAGTGGTGTATAACACACTGAACTATGGTACAATATGCTTTGAAACATTAAGTACAAATTATTTCAAGCCTATGTGAAATGAAACTTAGATATTTGTAGCATAATAATATTGATTGAATCCAGTGGCTCAGCATGTTTTCTTCTACCTTGTTGCGGTCCACACTTTTCTTGTAGTCAGAGTTCCTCTGCTCTAGTTACTGTGTCACGTCTACACCCTTCAGTAGCTGAGCTAAAACTGCATCTCTCCTTAACAAACCTTTAGCATTGCATTGTTTCCTTGACCACTGGTCAGCAAACTTAAAAGGTAAACTACAAAGGCAACCATCAAAGGCCTAAAGGCAATGTGCAATACTGATGCATAAAAACGTTCTTATTAACTATGAACTTTACTCAAAGCAATTTTCCCCAGATCATTTTTATGCAAGCAGGCAATTGTTTACATTTGACGAGGTAGAACAGACTACTTACACTAACACAGCGGCAGACACACAAGCTCCGGAGTCGTGATATTTTCCACAGCGCATTATATTAATCCTATAAAAATATGGTGACAAAAATCAAAATCCCCCCCTTTTTTAAAAAATCTGGAAATACCACTAATGCTGTTCTGATTCTAACATAACCTACTCATCAAACTCTCCCCTATGGCACATCAACAAGCTAATTTATTGATTGTCTCCGACTTGAACCAGATCTTACAAATAATCATAGCAATGACCTTTTTTTAAATCGGCCGTTCTTTGTTTATCTTTCATTGACTATTTTCACTTGTACAGACAGTATGGAGACTAAAGAAAATGTATTTGTAAAATTTGAAACATTCAAAAATAACCTCAAAATGTCCACTTTGAAGATACATGAATTATACAGTAGTTGTTTTTTGACAGTTGCAACTTCACTATTCATGTCATTGTTGATAGGCCTTGAATTTTAAAACACATCCAGTACTCCGGTGTATTAAAATAAAAAAAAGCAGTCCTCTCAAATACCCCTTCAGTTCAACTGAGAGAAACGTGATACATTCCAAACGTGGCCCCCTTAAACACTCGTATAAAGTAAAGCTGTAGTTCCACAATGAAATAAAGCATTGTGACAAATGAACATTAAATTAAAAGGTCTTTGGTGGCGTGGACGGTTTCACAGTTTTGAGTGTGTCAGTAGTGATTTGCTCAAGTCCTTGGCCTCCCCAGCTGTTCTCACTCTTTCGTACCCTAGAACAGACATGGCATGGTGACAATAGTCCTCCACTTGTTTGATCTGTTGAATGCTGAGTACTGTTCTCCATGCACTAGCAGCTTGTGTGGCGTTCCTGGACGACACTATGAATGGCTTCGAGGAGGAGCTGGAGCCACTGGTCATGTTCAAAGCAAATGACTCAATGTCGTGGTTGGTGGTGAGGTTGGCAAAACGGTAGACGTTCCTCAAAGTCTTAACTGGGTTCTCCACCAGGTCCTCATACCGCACGGCCATGTATTTCGCCTTCAGCCAGCTAGGTGGGTTTAAGGCAGTCCTCAAGGTCCTGGAGGTGCGGTCACAGATCACCTCCATGGCTCCTATGGAGTGGTAGTCTGAGCCATCCTTCTTGTTGGCTTTGTGGCCAGGGTCCACAAAAGGTATGCGGCGAAGTTTAGGGTCCCTGCTGCGAACAACCTGTAAATTCTCCCTTATCAAGCCATGTCTGGATTTAATCCTGGAGTTGGCCACTGCCCGTGGGTCTCTGACCAAGTGTATCACTTTCAAATCCAAGGATGGATCCTCCATGAGCGGGGCCAAAACGTTAACATCCAAAATGCGTACCCCTTTAATGACTATAGTGTTATATTTGAGGCACTCCTCCTCCAGTAGTCTAAGGCTTTGAGGGGGGCACTTTTTACACACCTTGTCATCCACCATTCCAACCACCTCTTTCCTGTAGGCTGAGCACAGAGGATAGGAGCACACCACTTTATTGAGCGTAGCCCCAAATAGTCCAAGGGAAGTAAAATTCTTGCCCCCAGGGCTGTTGTAAAGTTGAAAAACAGACAAATCACAGCGATATAAGGAGCTAAGCATGTCCCTGGCTGCCCCTTGTAAAGACACCGCATCACCAGGGTACAGTTTCTGCCAGATGTGCCACATTGGTTCATACAAGAAGAACACTTCAGGGTTTTGGTTAAAAAGCTCCCCAAAAAAAGAGGAGCCCGACCTCCAGGTCGTCAGAACATAGATAAGCTGTCTCTTTTTAGCCAGAGAGGGCCTGTACAGGAAGCGAATGTCAGATCTGCTCTGATAACTGGTGCTCCTCATCTGATGATTACACTGCTGTGGCTCTTTAGTCCATTTATAGTTTGCCAAGTTAAGCATGGTGAGCACCAGCAATAAGAAATAAGCCATAATCAACACAATCCTCTTCCTGCGGAGGACTTTCATCACGATCCCAGGCTGTGCTATTATCTTGGTATGATTCCTGTAGGTTTTAAGCTTCCTCCCATAGCCAGCATCCTTCTCCCAAGGCGCTGTTAACTTCAGTGGGTGATGATACTGTTTGCCTCTCATCTGTACCCTCGGCTCCTTACATTGACAGTGTACCCACACGCTATGTGAGACTTATGCACCATGTACTGGGAAGTGATCCCCGGTTGATTAGGTAATATATTTAATCAACAATCCGAAAAGCCAGCACACGATATCCCGTTTTCACTGCACTGCGCAATGCTGTTCGTATGAACGCCGGAGAAAAGAAGCGTTTAAGTTGTCCACGGCGACCGTTGCAGTGTTACTGTGGGTGGCCTGTGTTCAAAACAAAAACGTCATGTTTGTAACAGACGCCCTGTTTTTCGATGTTCAGCGGAAGCATCCCTGCGCAGTTATCATCGGGTGCATCCTTGTGCAAGCAGCCGTGTAAGAATCACACATCGCAGACAATGAAAACGTCACGACTTGGCGCGTTTTGCCCGCACTCAAATTATTCCGCATCTGACATAACGGAGCAGTGTGTGCCCAGTGTCCACAGTTACCGCGATTGGTGAAGCGATTTCCCCATTCTTCCTGCTCCTCTGCGTGTCCAACTAATACACAAGAATCCAGACCGATTCAAGCAGAATACAAGAGCAGAGACCGGCCCACAGACTGACGCTATTGGTCCGCGCTGCGACGTCGTGCGTCAGCGATCTGCGCCATTGGAGCTGCTACTCGTCTGTCTCGCTGCGTCCTCGACTGTGGCACCCACAGATTGCAAACATTGAGTGAGCAATGATGCTGTTATGTTTCAAAGAGGTCTTCGTTGCTGTCTAAATTCGCGCAACTGTGCTCCACCCTTCCTTTTCAGACTTACTGCTTCATGCTAGAGGAAGAGCAACTGCCTCATAGGCATCTGGTGGTTCTTTGTAAGACACACATCCACTCCCATTGTCTTAAAGGTTGGTGTTTACGCAGACCCCTGTTTTTAAGTTGCTGTTTGCCTGTTTTTACTTGTCTACCATGCTGTTTTATTTCATAGTGCATCGCTGCAGTGAAAAATCAGGTTCTAACTACATGCTTTTCCCACTACGGCCTCAAGAGGGCAGCCCAGCTCTGTGAAAAGCTAATCATTTACCTAATGATGAGAAAATACCATCATTTATTACATGTATAACTTGCACACATTATAACAGAATACTCAACAGTTATTTAACAGTAGCTTGAGACATTTATGTGATCAAAGATGTGAAAGTGTAATTGAGCATTAACTATTACAGTAGGTCTATAGGAATAGTACAGTGTTTTTCCATTGGATGCATTCAAATCAGTCATCAGCAATCACTGAGACTCCCCTCAAGTGGATTCAGCTGAAGTCTGACATTTTTGACAGCTGTTCCTGAGGAACTGGCAAGTCCTGGGAAGCTGTAATGTGTGTGCCATGTGTTTGAACAGAGGAAATCACATGTTCTGCACATTGAAAATCATCTTTCCTAAGAGGCTTGTCAGTTTGGGATTACAGCTCCGCTCAACGGAACGGCACAAAAGGATGAATGTAAGGAGGTAGACCCTTTGACCCCTGATGAGAAATTTCCCAGCTTGCACTTTCTAGCTTTATTTATTTATTTATTTGTTTATTTATTGCTTTTATTGTAGTGTTTAGTAACTTAATGTAATTTATTTATTTAAACTGTGTTCGAAAATGTTTTATATGATGTATGTTGGAATATTTAACCCTATGTTGAATAATTAGTCTCAATGCTCTTCAAACTGGGGTGTTTATAACCCACAGATGCTCCTTTTCTAGGAATTACTCCTCCGATGCAGATATTTACATTAATATGCCTATGTGCAGGCTGCCCTCTGCTGGAGCTTGTGTTTGCAATCAGAACAAAGAAATGCACATCTCGGTTTGGCTCACTAAATTCTTCACATAACACATTTTTAAATTAACAAAGCCTCGTGACCATTTAAAGGACATTTAGCCCTACTGAAGACCCAGATATAAATGTTAAAAAAAGGATTTTGGATGAATATTTTATATTCTTTGGAAATCTGTGATAATTTGTCACTTTAAATACTTGAATCTCATTCTCCTCTTTGGTTTTCAGTCAGCCAGACTTAATGATTTATTTTCTCCTTCTTCTTTCTCATCTTCTCTCCTTTTAATTTTGGTCCAGCCTTATTAACTAAGAGCCAACCAGGGTTACTGTATTGTTGGGCAATAAAGTGGAGCTTTTCTTCTCTTGCACGTCTAATTGCTTAGAAACGGAGTGAGTGGATGGGGAGAAGCTTATTTTAAAATGCTCATAAAATTTTACAGTTGCTTCATTAGTGTTAATTAGTAGGGACCAGGATGACTCCACATGGGCTATTTAAAGTTTTTCTTGTTATTCAAATACTAAGTGACAGCATCTCACTCAGAATTCTAACTAATTGGTAAAGTTAGTGTGTCTTGGTTACTTATCACATGCTTTTTAAAACTGTTTAGACTATAATTAGGAACTTTGGAAGCTGTGTTTGTATTCAAATGTTTTGATTTGAACAATTTACACTAATATTCCCTTTCCCCTGACAACATTTTGACATGTCTCAGTAGGGAAAGCACATGTGTAATTCCTTTTTTGCTTCTGTTTCATTGTCCTGGTATTGTTCAAGTTGTCACACTGACGTGGTTTACTGGGACATTTGAATGGATCAACTCATTGTTAAGGTTATTGGTACCTGGGTTTTCCAACAATGCTGAGTCAAAATTATTGTTTGAAAAGCCCCATTACACACAACTTTTACTATATTACTTCCTGGCCCCATAATGCTGAACGATCAGCATCATTTGCCATCCTGTGTTGTGTTTTCATTTTGTCTATATTTTGCAATTTTATATACATTATTTTATGCCACAATTTGACATATCAAATTCTTTGTTGGGAGGACACCCACTGTGTATGTATGCAAATTGCTTCTTTACTTTCAGCTCCTGTATTCACATAGATGTCAACACTATGATACAATAAGTAAAAGTGATCATGGACGACTGCACTGACTTGAATGTCACAGAAGAGGGAAAGCTGTGGGTAAAGATGCAGAAATCTCTCTCCTTCTCCCTACATTTTACCCCCAGTGCCTGTGCAATCATATCAGTTACATCGACGTGTTCACATTAATGCGGGAAGTAACAGCTATTATGGGCACGCAATTCTGCACAGACCGGAAGCCATAGCTGTGGACAACATGCTGGCAAAATATAGGCTAGAGAGCATGGCGATGACCCAACATGTCTTCTAACACTAAGCGTTTCTTTTAACTTGTAAGCATCTTCATTTTGCAGTATGGGAACAGCTACACCAAACACTATCTCTGCATATATGAACACACACACACACACTGAGAAATCGCGCTGTTACGTAATCACAAAGAGGCTTTGCGCCCGCGTACTGAACCAGCAGGTGGAGGAGGAAACATGCGCAGTAGAAGCGTCGACAGCAGCATCAGGACCAAAAAGATCCATGAGCCCGTGATGCGAGAAGATATTGCATGTAAACAAGCCGAGGGGGAATGACCGTAGCGCTATGTCACGCCGCAGCCGCCACTTATTGCTATTAAATCGAAATCTTGGTGTGATTTAATCGGACTAAAGGCTAAAGGAGGTAATTTAGCAGGCAGCAGAAACGCGCAACGGGAGGACGAGCAGAGATGCGATAATAACACTTGATGACTGGTTGAAGCCTCCGCTGCGCTGCGACAGACATCCAGAGGATTCTTCTAATGTCACCCCATATGACGGGCTTTCTTGTCTAATGGTCGCCGGTTTCTAGTGGGATGCACATCAGTGTTTGGCCGTACTCCCTCTCCGTCGTAATGGCAGCTCTGTACCAGGGCACGGACGCTTCCTCTCCGGATAAATTTCTGGCCTTGAAAGACGTGAGAGAGGTGAAGGAGGAGACGACGCTGGACGAGAAGCTCTTCTTGCTGGCATGCGAGAAAGGTTTGTTTTATTTGTCTCTAGTTCTTTCCACAATTTGGCCCAGTGCCTTTTTTTGCTTTTGTGCACGATATGATGCGTTCAAGATCTTTTATTCCACGAGCCTCATATCTGCAGGCCTATATGTACTGTTGGTTCACTACATCATTACTGGTCTATAGATTTCTCAGCAGGCCCTGTGCAGCCATAACACATTTTCTCCGGTGAATGACTGTCAAAGCTGCCTACATGTTGGCTAATGTGGAAATGTGCCCACAGGAGTTAAGATAAATTTAGCTGCATGTCTGCTGTCTGACAGTTTATGTCTCTGGATTCTTAGGAAGCTTAACAAACTGAAGTGAAACTACTTAAGACACAGACAGTACAAGTGTAAAACATCCAAAAGGCATGGGCATTGTAACCCAGTCAGATGGGAGGAAATTATTTCATTGATACAGTAAGTTCGGGAAGTTGTACAGACACACGGTTGTTTTAGGTGCACAGGCCATTAGCTGTCCCTGTGACCATATAAAGTCTGGCTCAGCAACAGAGATTGTCCTTTGTTGGAGATGTTATTGTTATACATGACTGAAGTTAAGCAGCTGGAGCTCAGTCTGCTCTGAGAGAGTGTTTGCCCTCTACACATAATACTTCACTGCTTTTATAGACCTGACTTTTCTAAAGTGGATTCATCATGTGCTGCTTTGGCGTGCTCTTCAGGGGACTACTACATGGTGAAGAAACTGCTCGAGGAGAATCGACACGGTGAGCTCAACATCAACTGCGTGGACGTGCTGGGCCGAGACGCCATCACCATCACCATCGAGAATGAGAATCTAGACATCCTGCAGCTTCTTCTGGAGCATGGCTGCCAGGTAGTAAACACACACGCAGACTAAAACAATGTACGTACACAATGACACTTTTCGTTATAAACATTATACAAGTTACATCTTGCTGTGTGCTTGTACAATGCTGCATTTGTATTTGTAGGCAACGGATGCCTTGTTGGTGGCCATAGACTCTGAGGTGGTTGGAGCTGTGGACATCCTTCTCAACCACAGGCCCAGGCGATCATCCAAGCCCTCCATTGCTGTTAGTTTACTTTCATTACTACTTCTTTAAATGAAAATACTGTAGAATAAAAGAAAAGGATAGTATTGTTCATCTTATAATTTAGATTTTTTAATTTTTTTTGTCCTTTCTAGAAACTGATGCAGCGGATACAGAACCCAGAGTACTCCACCACAATGGATGTGGCTCCAGTCATCCTGGCAGCCCACAGGAACAACTACGAGATCCTCACTATGCTGCTGAAGCAGGATATCTCTCTTCCCCGGCCTCATGCTGTGGGATGTGAATGCACACTCTGCAACGCTAAAAACAAGAAAGACAGCTTGCGACACTCCAGGTACAGACAACCTCAGTCCTCTTTAGTTATTCTGTTTTCCCTAAGGACTGCATTAAGCTCCCATTAGGACCATCCACTGCGGGGAATTACTGTAACATGTATGTGATGATGTCTGTCAAGTGAAGTGAACAGAAGTGGTTCCAGTCATACATTGCAGCACCTTATTGTGATGATAGCATCAGCTCGGAAATGTTATTTTAAGTCCAATGCTGTTTTTTTAGTACCACATTTTGTCTTAGGCCGAAAGATTTTTAATGCTTTCTGTGTTATCTTTATACTTTACTTATCAGGCCATGGGAATTTCAAGAGAGAGAGCCAGTGAAGATAGATTCATTTTTAATCTACATAGTGCTTTTATGCTGCAGTGTGTAGGGAGAGCAGCAAAAGCAGCATTGTTTCCATTGGGAAGTAGTGATTCTTGGTTTATGATACAATCTTGGACTTGCAGATGAGATTTTGCTGATCTCCTCTGCTGGGCATGTTTATTCTCTCTGCAGGGCAGTGTAGCTTCCCACACAGTACACTAAATGAATCAGTCTGCAGTTTGGCTGGTAAACAGCATAGAGGTCAGAGCAGGTACAGATGAAGCTGCTAGAAGACTGAGTATTTCTCTATTTTCTCATCTGCACCCTATCTGTTCGGTTCTCTTTCTATCATATTTTCATAGCCACTTTCTTTTCATCACTTCTGCCTCCTCAACTCCACTGTTCTCTGTGGGTCAGGTTCCGCCTGGACATCTACCGGTGCCTTGCTAGCCCCTCTCTGATCATGTTGACCGAGGAGGATCCCATACTCAGGGCCTTTGAGCTGAGTGCAGACCTTAAGGAACTCAGCCTGGTTGAGGTGGAATTCAGGTAGGTTTTCAGCTGCGGCTGCACATCCGTTGGTCGTGTCAGAGCAAGTTCATCGAATGTCTTTGCACATAAAGACTCAGGCATGCATAGGTAAACTTGTCACATGCACCACAAACACATGCACATTTTTACATACAGCGATAGTGTAAAACCTCTTCTTTTATAGTCTGGAACAGATAAGAAGTCAAATCTTTCATGTGGTCTGATTGCATCTAATTTCCTTACTCCAGGAATGACTATGAGGAGCTGGCAAAGCAGTGTAAGATGTTTGCCAAGGACCTGCTGGCTCAGGCTCGAAACTCTCGAGAGCTAGAAGTTATTCTGAATCACACATCCAATGAGGATCACATTAACAAGAGAGGCCTGCTGGAAGAGCGTATGAACCTCAGCCGACTCAAACTTGCCATCAAGTACAATCAAAAAGAGGTCAGAGAGGCAAAATTGGCAGCTGTCACATGAGTGTTCATTGTCAGCGCTAATGACAAGCCAATCTGCAATATACTGTAAATGGGTTGAGAAGATTATGTCTGCCACATTACTTGACCATTTATTTGATACATATTCACAGATTAATAGAGAGATAATTATTTAACTGTTATGTTATTAGTGCAGTTCACATTGGATGAAACATCTGCTCCAGCACAGCATGTGCTTGTCAATGGGAATTATGAGTTTGGCAGGATAAAGTACTTTCCCCAGGCGACAGCAGTCAAAGACAAACTAAAGCTAGAAATTTGATGCTGTGGGGCAGTTTACAGCAGTGACTGCTCAGTGTGAAAATCTTGACTCATATATAATTACTCATTTGGTCCAAAGTCCAAAGTCTCACTGTATTTATTTCCTGGCTAGCAGCATATTTTGGGGACCATTTTTATTGCAAAGCGTAAATTAATGTTTATATGACCTGTTCCTTAAATCAGCGATTTAAAATCTATTTATAATCTGTTTTTAAAGACTTTCCTAATAATAGTCTCTCTTAAGATGACTTAAAAAAATTGTACTGCAAGTACTAAGAACTATGCACACCTGGAAAAATGCAGGATGCCACAAATGTGCAAAAATGTAGTTACATTTAAACTCTCTATGCAGCAAACAGGTGGAAATGACACGTGCCATAGTTTGACATTTTGGGAAATATATTAGCTTTGTTGCTGAATGTTGAGAAGATTGATACCAACTCTCGTGCCTCTGTAACGAATTTAAGCAGCTGGGTGGTTTTTCTTAGCACAAAGACTGCAAACAGCAAAAAGCAGCTACCCTGTCTGTGTCTAAAGGTAACAAAACCTACCTGGAGAAAATGAACAGTTTCAACCATTGATTTGCAGCACTATAATCTCCTCCTGTTGATGTTGTCCCTATGTCTTATCATATTTCCCCCTTTACAGTTTGTGGCTCAGTCCAACTGTCAGCAGTTTCTTAACACTGTCTGGTTTGGAGAGATGGCCAGCTATCGGCGAAAACACACCTGTCTAAAGATAGCCACGGTGCTGAGCGTGGCGATGCTTTGGCCTCTGCTTTCTGTCTGCTACCTTCTGGTGCCACGCTCCCGTGTGGGCCAGATCATCCACACACCATTTGTGAAGTTCATCATCCACAGCGCCTCCTATTTTACGTTCCTGCTGCTGCTTAATCTCTACTCTCTGGTCTACAATGAGGGCAAGAAAAACACCATGGGCCCTGCACTGGAGATGATCGACTACCTGCTCATCCTTTGGATAATAGGTCAGCTGTTTCCCCATTAAAAATGTTAATTTAGGAATGTACGAATATGGGCCTCAGTGCTTAAAGGGCCGAAAAACAATTTTTCATATAAAGATTATATTTCATATAAAGATTCCTGTTAGTCTAATGTCCAGTAACCTGTAATCCTATCAGGAAGAACAAGACAAATAGCTGCTCCTGTGCTAAATGACAGAGAGCCTGGTTTGGCTGGATTTAATCGGTCAGCTCTGCTTCACATTGGGCTCTGTAGAAAGAAACTTTAGCTTCTTATTTCTGGCCTATAGGAGACTTGCTATCACTGGACCCAGCACACACAAACACACGTGCATGCAAACATTTATTCACACAAAGTCAAACATGCACACAAGCGCCTCCAGATGAACACTACCAGTCAGAAATTGACTCTGTCTGTCTCTTGGGAAAGCCCTCTCTACCTTCCCCTTGTGCCAAGAAACCATTAGCACGATTATTCAGTTGCTTTAATGGCCGTGTTTTCTCAGCAGGGATATTTGTCTCGTGTTTGCAGCATCCTGCCCCCCGCCTCCATCAGGCACAAAGCATCACAACCACAGCTCGTTGGGCTATATGTTTCATCATCCGTTTGATAAATCACTCCAATAATTCCACCTGACAGGTTATAAAAGGATGCAGAAGCAATTGACTTCTGTTATTCAACATTAAGAAACGATTGTGGTGTAATCTGCTGTTTGTTTGGTCTATTGCAGGGAGATTAGTATCTGTGTCATGAGACCGTGTAATGGGGGTTTAATGTCTGACACAGCCCACTAGAGGGAGGAAAGGTTTCCTGAATACTACAAAAAAAAAAAAAAGGCACATCAAGAATCAATTTTACCAATTTCAGGAGTTTTTTTCTACAGAGCTGCCTCATTGCGAAACAGTTTCACTGCAAGATGTGATGCAGCAGTGCAGGTTTCACGCTCACAGGAGAGCTCAGCATCACCCCAGTTTAAAAAAACAGGATTACCCAAAAGATAATGAATGATTGCTCTACTCTTTGCGATTGTTAGCAGATGTTAGCATGAGTTACAGTTCTTACATTTGCTGGAAGTGTACACACAGTCCTAGTCATACAAACCAGCTTTTTATTCTATCTGCATTGTAATGTTGCAACACGCCCCCACACACACCCTCCACTCATCTTTCTCCTGTTCCCTCCACTCTGCTTTTCCCCTGAGCAGCATTAATGGGGAAATCAGATGCTGTGAGAGTGGAGAGTGCCTGTGTGCTGGTACATGTATGCGTATTTGTCTGTGTGTGTTTTCATGCATCTCTCTCTTTACCCAAGTGTGTGCACTTTCGTGTCCAAGAACTCAAAACATTGTCTTTCCCTTGTAAACCCGTGGATCATACCAAGCAGATAAAGACGGAGACAGTTCCTGTGTGAACTGCTACCTAAAAGGATTTCTGTGCCAAAGCCTGCCCACTTTTTGTTGTAACTATGGAAACCAATAACAGAACACTGGAGTTCAGTTACATGTTATTATTTCTGAAACTAAAGCATATAGAAGAATGTGTCACTACATTCTGACTTTTAGCTGGAGTTAAAATTTAGTCCATGGTGTACTTTTAGTAATGATTGATTTAAATTTGGACATAAAAAGACACACATGCAGTATAAATTAAATACCACACACCTCCCTAAATCCAACACATGACACGTTTTCAGCACATTAATCTCATATTTCTGTGCTTCATACATTCCCTTTTGCCCTGGGCTCCTTCTGTGAGATGACTTATCGCACAATTCATCGGCAGTTTAAAAATGTTTTCCAATGTGGGTGCGGATATACTGTGTACGTGTGCGCGTGGTAATGGTGAATTCCTGCTCTTCTATAGGGATGGTGTGGTCAGACGTGAAGCGTCTGTGGTACGAAGGGCTTGAAGATTTTCTGGAAGAGTCTAGGAACCAGCTGAGCTTCGTAATGAATTCCCTTTACTTAGCCACCTTTGCTCTCAAGATTGTTGCACATAGCAAGGTACCCACACACTGTACACATTGTCGATTTAGGAGATTTTTCTGCTGGCTTGAAAAGTTGTGTTTATTTTGTACAGTAATTGTAATTAATGACCCAAACGTAAGTCATCTAATAAAATTAAACACGTTTTTTTTTTAAGGCTATAGTCAATTGATGAGTTAAAAACATATTTGCTGTCCAGTTAAGAGTTTAATAGGACGATTAATAATATGTATAGATATGTCTATCTATTTAACCGTGGTAATATTTTTTTATCATTTCTAACACTACGCTGCGTCTCTGAGTTATAAATACAGTAACTTAACTTTTAAGAGAAAAAACACTCGTGGAATAAAAACCTTCACAAACCGTCCTTTATTTTGGATTTAGAGCTATGAATTTATGCATTAAAGGGGTGAGAAGAATATACGGTTTATTTATTATCGACGGATTCAGTGCTTTGAGTGTATGCTTTTCTTGCAGTTTAAGAATGTGGAGGACACAGAGAGGAAGAACTGGGACGCCTTTCACCCCATCCTGGTGGCTGAGGGCCTGTTTGCCTTTGCCAATGTTCTCAGTTACCTGCGACTCTTCTTTATGTACACCACCAGCTCCATACTGGGGCCACTACAGGTAGGAAAGCAGTGGGACTTACACTAAAGTAGTTCTGATTTTTGTAGCTTACAGGCAGAAGCACAACACAGACACTTTTGAGAGTGTGATTCCAAGTAAAGCCAGACATGCAATAAAAAGATTTGACTGTGATCCCTGCAGGGGTTTAGATCATGTATCTGTAAAGCACTTTGGATGAGGAAAAAAGTACCAAAATCTTAGGTAATGATTATAAAGCAGCTTCCCTTGGCATCGTTTTCTCTAAGCGCGCCACACATACATCTACCACCCACTCTCTTCCCCTCTCAGTGAAGTGTGAACACTCGAGGACAAGCCCACACTAAACATCACGCCAGCTGTGCTCAGCAGTATCATAGCCATCATCATAAGCATTAAGTATAAACACAGTGAACGCAGTGAGTGATCTGCTGTAATAATGTGCCCATAACTAACTGAACACAACATTTAAAAGCTGTGCAGCTGCGGTACGTTCCCATATGCATCACCATGCTGCTTTACTGCTACTCATAGTTTCTGTCGTCAACATCAACGAGGTCCTGTAGTTTACATAAAATTAACTTATTTAATGATGGAGGAGCCGAATCTGTACTTTCAAACCAACTTTTCCTCGGATGCCAAATTGACTGTGATCTCAATCTGGTACATAGATAAAGTCTGGTCGATTGTCACCTTAACAGCAAATGGAGCTGTGCAGGAGTAAAGCAAAGAAAAGGAGAAAATCATTACATACTATATGTATTTTGGTTTTATTTTATTTATTTTAGGTTGTAGGCTCAGAAAAGCTTTTAAAATCTCTGTAAAGCTAAATTACCTCACACGTGTGGTTTAATAGGTGACATTTGCCATTATCATCAATCACAGTGTAGGACATTAACGCCTGGTTTGTATCTACAGTAGATGCAAGATTCAATTGAAAAGGGTTTAGTAGATTTAGCTAAATCCTTGAAAATCTATATTGGATCATCTTGATTCATTTCAGTCTTAGCTGCTTCAACTGACAAGTGTCTCCCATTTGTTAACATAAAGTATTTGTTTACAACCTAAATTGGCATACAGTACTAGAGAACTGTGTGAATGGGATAGAGATACATGTCGTGTTGGTATTAGCTCTCATTTATCCACTCTCAGTTGTTTGATCGCCTACATTTATATATTCAATTTCAAGCCTTTTCTTTGCCGTGGCTGAAATCAATTTATAGAGGCTTTGTTTGCTGTGTTGTTTTTTTATGCAATATTCCCCATGTATTGCCTAATTGGTAAATATTTGGTGTGAAATTAATCTGTGCCAGTAAAAGCATAAAACCTTACAGTATATGTTTCATGTATTGAGCATTAGCAAGTGGTCAAAAACCTGACTTTTACCACTTGCTAGCTCTCGCTTAGCCATTGTTTTTCTCCCTAGTTAAGCCATAAATCTGGTTTGCATACTTTCTAACTTAGGTTCCTGAAAAATTTCAGTGCCAGAGGCCTCCCTTCCTATCACATCACAATAATATGTATCATCCGGCCAGCTGGCAGAGAGAGATTATGGAGCCAGCCAATGTCTGATTTTATGGTGGCAGTCTTTGGATGTCATTTTCCCCCTGTGTGCCTTTCTTACATAAAGCAGTCTTCAGGTATGCAGTGGGCTCAGGCTATTTGTAGAGATACTTTCCTGTTCCTGGAGCTGTTTGTGGTTGACCTATAAAACACTGAGGGTGAGCTATAGATTGTTAAATCGTGCTTTCCAGCTGCAGTCTCCTCCAACTTTCTGCTTGTCTTTTGTTTTTTTTCCCCCTCTCCTTCATTCACGTCAGTCTGTGATATCACTGTCTGGCTTAGCAGAATGGAAAAATGATTAGCTTCAGAAATAGATGTGACTGTGTGTGTTCATGGCGGCACTCACACTCACGTGGCAGACACACCTCCCCTACTAATGCACAGACGCTTGCACATTTCCGCACTGTTGTGATAGGTGAGCATGCCGTTCAGCTACACATGCACACACATACAAAAACACACAGACAGTGAGTCAGTATTATGGGGGATGCGGTACTCTACGTTTCTCTTACTGTATCCTTCCAAAAGAGGCCAGCTCAGATTTCTGCCGGGTGGTGCCCCCTGCTGAGGTTGGAAAGAGTGACTGAAGATGTCTGTCTGCATGTATCTAATGTGACCAACGTACACACAGTGAGCTCAACCGCTGCCCAGATTTTACCTCGGTGACAGTATAAATTTGCCATAACAACAGAAAGAATGTGTGGCTGTGTGTGAGAAAAAAACATAAATTGTGAAGCATTTTCTAATAACATTTTAACCAGGTCAGAATGAGCAGAATGAAATCTGCTTGTATTGGTGGTTGCCATTCTCTTTACTGTATGTCAGCAAAGTAAAATATAGTAAACTATTCTATGCTGTTTATTTAGTAAAAGTGTTTGCACATACACTAGATGCACTTGTGTTACCTAAAATGCCTTGGACCCCCCAAGAGCTACTGACCTGCTACATTCCTGTTCGCTGTATGCAGTAACTAAGTTGGGCTACCTGTCAGGCTGGGCCCACAGGAAACATCCTCAAGTCCAAAATCAGTTCAAGGTGGCAAAAGGAAAACACTGTGGGCATTTAGACCTGACAAGAGAATCAAACAGACTTAAAGACTAGCCCATCTCCCCAAACTATCTGCCTGGGTTTCAGGACAAACACTCCAGTCGCCATTCACCTTGGCCTGCAGGCAGAGTGGTCATTCCTCACACTGGACACTATAGTATATTTGTGTGTGTGTTTTGCAAGGGCGAGTGGGCTTTGACCTTGTTTGAGCATCTCTAGGTCTTAGTAAACAGATAATCCACTCTGGTCTATAAATAGTGGGCTCCCAGTGGTCTGAGAATACTTTGTTTGTTTTTGAGCCCTCTTTCTGCCTTCTTCTATGTTTGTCTGTGTTCCTTTAGGTAGGGTCAGAGCGCAACAGCTAACAGATTGTGTTGCTTTTTCCAATCCCCAAAGGATCAACATGGGGGAAAACATGGCTAAATGGTCAGAAAGTGTTAGAAGAGAACCAAAACCTTTTACACAAGTACATGTAGTACACACAGTGCTTAGAAAATGTAGCACATTCTGATAAAAATAAATTGAAATACGGTATAGCAAATTGTAAATGCATGAGTTAAGGAATCTAATCTGATACATTGTTAGTGTTTTAAAATTGTTCCATATATATATTTCCATGTAATGTTAATGGGCATGTAATGGGCATTTAATTTACCGTATCTGGATAAACACAGGTGTGAATAAAACCAATAACTCAAGTGGTTCCTACATTATACAGCACAACTTACTGGGATACAGCAGTGGAAAATTTCCATCATTATTACTGTTAGTTTTAGCCGTGATTTTCTTGTTACAAAAGATGTCTGCTTGAAAGAAAGTTCTTTTAACTTGTTTTTGGAGCTATGCTGATGAGTATTAACAAGTGCATAAAAAGCTGAAGAGTAATAAGCTAATTTAATTATTCCCAGACATTCAAATACAAAAGTCAAAAGAGAAAGTTACAGTTTTTACTTCTCAGTTTTTAAGAAATCTGACCTCAGCTGGCTCATTTGATGGTTAATACAAAGTGCTGGGAATGCTGTCAGAAAACTGACAATGGAAAACTGATATTAAAGTCTCATGTCTGCTCGCTTCAATCAGATCCAGAAGAACTGATAGTCAAATGTTTATCTCTCACTAGATCTCCATGGGTCAGATGCTGCAGGAGTTTGGAAAGTTTCTGGGCCTCTTCCTGCTGGTGTTATTCTCCTTCACTATTGGACTCACACAGCTCTATGGAAAGGACCAGAAAGACAAAGACAAGAATCCACCCAAGGACTGCGAGGGCATCTTCTGCCAGCAGCAGAGCAATGATGCATTCCACACGTACGTCCACCGTGGGCCAACCTCAGTTTGTCATTCCGAACACTGACGACCATAATGATGAATGTTCAGAATGCGTGTTGAGAGATGTTAGAGATTATATGTGGAACTGTATAAATACAGCTGCTAGACGATTCATGATATAACAGTAAAAGTAGATAGTATTAGTATATATTTTACCATGTTACCTAACATGTACCAGGTTCTTCCATTTTACAGGTTTATGGGCACCTGCTATGCCTTGTTCTGGTACATCTTTTCCCTGGCGCATGTTGCACTCTTCGTCACCCGTATCAGCTACACTGAGGAGCTGCGATCCTTTGTGGGTGCCATGATCATAGGCACCTACAACATTGTGGTGGTTATCGTCCTGACCAAGCTGCTGGTGGCCATGCTGCACAAAAGCTTCAGACAAATTGCTGTAAGTGTGAACAACTTTTGGCAGAAGTTTCCAGCGCTGTGCCAAGGATAAATAGAGTTCAGCTTGAAGCTAAACGTTGTTTTCATTTACTCTCAAGATTTAATCTTACTCTTACACTGGAAATGTTGCACAGATGTTAAACTGTTTTTGTTTGGCACTCCACTGCACATTTTCTGTTTCCTTTGAACAGCTGTTGAATTTTTATTAAGCTTTGGAAAACAACTCATTGCACAGAAAAATCTGTCTCCTCAAGGATTTCCACTTTCAAAATGTATCCTAGGGAGCTATGGGGGAAAGTTGTTTGTCACATCGCTATGTTCTCAAAGTTCTTGTTGCCTTTTGGACCTGTATAGAATCATGAGGATAAGGAGTGGAAGTTTGCTCGAGCCAAACTGTGGCTCAGCTACTTTGATGACAAATGTACCCTGCCGCCACCGCTTAATATCCTCCCCTCCCCCAAAACTGTGTGCTACTTGGTGACCAGCATGCGAAAGTGGATCTGCTCACACACCTCAAAGGGCAAAGTGAAGCGCCAGAACAGCCTCAAGGTATGGAAAGTAGCTGCCAGTACATCTTTATAATAGGGAGGGGCAAAGTCCCGCCCTTTTCTTTAAACTTAAATAGTAATCTGTGCTTTCTTTTTGGTCTGAATTCCTTGACTATCTTTTTTTTTTTTGCTAGGAGTGGAAGAACCTGAAGCAGAAGCGTGATGAGAACTACCAGAAGATAATGTGTTGCCTGGTTCACCGCTACTTGACCTCCACACGACAGAAGATGCAGAGCACAGACCAGGCCACAGTGGAAAATCTGAACGACCTACGCCAAGACCTCTCCAAGTTTCGCAACGAGATGAGGGACCTGCTGGGATTCCGGACATCCAAATATGCCATGTTTTACCCAAGGAGCTAAACAAAGACTAGATACCGCATCTCTCCCCTTTTTGGCTATCCTCTTGACAAAAACCTCTGCTTCGTGTTTATCTGGGACCTGTGTGACCCGAGCATGTGCAAAAACTCTGCTCTCTGAAGCAGAGGCAACTTTTAAACCTGGAACTTAACTAAAAATATACATATTCTTCACCAAAGCCTCCTGACTCAGGCCCACTAAGTATTATAACGCTATGAAACAGTTTTTTGTATATAAAGAAAGCCATTGTTTTGAAATGAAAGACAAATAAAAACTTATGAAAAAACTTGCAGACCTGAGGCGTTAATGGCATAAAGAGCAGATACATTTTGCTGCTTTTGTAAATTGAACGTTACATGATGATTTTTCTCCTTGATTATTTTTTTGGGGGGGCCACTCAAGCATGGAAACCAGAAAAAAAAAAAAAAAACAGTTGTTCCGGCAGACTAGTCCTTGTGAGAGATTATGCAGTCACACCTGATCCGTTTACATGCTTAGCCGAGCATAGCTGCCTTGGCTGTTCTCAACAGACCAGATCTAATATTATTTGGCCTCTCTGGGTTCCCAGTTGAAACTTCATGTACAAAGACAAAGAGAAACGAAAGGACAACGTTAAAGGAGTTTTATTTGGGCAGATGAAAACAATAAAATATAAATAATATTCACAAACTTTTTCATATGAAAATATCTTTCATTTCATACCTCCGACTTTAAAAACTGACTGTAAGGAAAATATATATATGCTGATGATGGTGCTTTGCATCTGTAAACAAACTAAACAAAAGAGCTTAAGCACGGAAGGTCCTCATCTGATTCACAAACCTACATAAAATGTGTTTCAAACAATCATGTATATATTAAATATTGCACTTTATTCAATTTCTTGTCAAACTTTTAAAACTCGAGGAGTTAAAACTGAATACAGAAAAACAACTGGGAGTTGTAAACACCATCATTAAGCTGTAACATAACTCATTTGATTATCAATCCGATTGTCTCTGTGCTTTACTGTTACAGTTTAATTCACTACTAAGAGCCTGACAGGAATGTGGACTACAAATGATCTGAGAAGATGGATGGAGATTTTAACTAATAATCCTTTCATAGCAGACTAACTGGTTGAATTTAAACAGAAAGCAAAGTGGAAATACGTGTTTATTCTAAAAACATGCAATCAACAGCAAAATGAATAAATACTCAAATCTGAGTTGCTCGTAAAGGAATCATGTTTATGTACTGGCAGCTCTGCGTCCAGACTATGTTGTTTTTGTGACCTGTGTTTGTTGACATGAACAGAATATTTTTATCTGCTTAATTATTTCCATCCACAGCTGAGCCTCAGGCACACCAGACCAAAGGAGATCCTCAGCAGCGCTGGTTTTTCAGAACATTAAGTCCTTTCTGGTTCTTTGTCTTAAACGCCATGACAAAGTGGTGCGGGGCGATTTTCCCCCGGCCCTCCTCGTCCACCTGGCCCATGAAGAGGTAGTTCAAGCCTGGTGAAGAAACACAAAAAAAACCTGAATGCAGTGGCAGAATGGCAGAGACATTCAGGGGGATATCAAATATCAAAATCTCTATGCAGCAGGCACGTATACCATGTGTTTATATCGGAACATACAAACAGAATTTACGCTGCGTTGATTGTTTGCACAGTGAGTTTTGCCGCTCACCTCACACCTGGGGGCGAGCTCAATCAGCTGCTGAGCATCACGGCACAGCAGAGAAGGCAAACTCAAAGCAGTCAACCGGGAACAGTGTACTGATTATCAGCGTTTAGATAATGAACAGTTCTCTGCAACCAGTGATTTCGTACATCAGAAAGTGATGACACTGAGTCAATTGTGTTTCACCAGCACATTGTTCACTCACCTCTTCTGACAAATGGGCACTTCTTGCACAAGATAATGATCTTGGTACTCATGGTCTTTCCTGCCTGCTGGATGGCCAGGCTGCCTTCTTTATACACGTTGATGATGGAGACAGTGGCGTACATACTTCCTCCTCTCATCGCTGCCGTAATGACAGTGCCCGTTATCACTGTAATAGATATCCAAAAAGATACAGAAGTTCTGAAATGTATCCATATATATGCTCAATGTGCTCAACGTGAGAATACTTTACCATGACCATGATTCTGGTTTATTGATGGTAGGTCATCAATATGCCAGAATAAACCTTGGACAACAGTCCAGAGAATTAAATGGGCTGAAAGTTGGGCTGAAATTCATAATCTTATAAATTCAAAGGAATTTTTATTTTTAACATCATAGATAACAGAGCTGGAATTTAGAGTGGGGACTTAAACATAGAAACAGTTGTAGTAAAAGGAATCTGTTTTTTATTGTCTTCATAAATTATCTAAGTGAAATGTGAACAATGTGTGCTTACTACACATAAATTCTCATCTTTGAAGTGAGGCCTGTCTGTAAAGATGTCACAGTGAATTAATAGCATAGCCTCTCAACATTTCCTTTCAGGCTCTCAATCCCTCTGAACTTTTTAGGACTTCTTCATCCACTCATGAGTTTCAGTAACAGCTCCGTCTTCCCAAAAAAACAAAAATGCAGAAACTACTTCAAGGATATCACTTACTTAGTGATTTGTTTTTGTGATTTTAAGCCTTACAAAGAGAAGCAATTCCAGAGTTTACTGTAGCTGTCGATGGGGACAGTGGTTAATACAGATGCAGCATACGGCACAGATTTTACCTACTTCATTCACTGTCTGTCCTTCCAAAACTGTAATCAAGGTGCAGGGTAAAGTTCCAGTTATTTCCTGTTTAGTCTGACCAGGTCTCCAAAAGTAAAAATATACAGTTTTGTTGCTTAAGAGTCCTGACATTTAGCAATGAGAGCAGGGTGACAGTGTAGCCTAGTTAGAGCAAATCATGTGTCATTCAGTACGAGTAGGATTCTTTGCACTGATGGTTCCAATATGTCTGGACTTAATATACTGCCTGTTTCATTTCCTGATGGAGATGAGGCTATCCAGAGAACCGCCTGTTCTATCTGTTGCTACTGTTAAATAAGCCAGAGAGCTGCTTTTAACAATGCAAAAATCTACAAAATGTCATTTAATTAAACAACACCAACAGTTTTGACTTTAAGTGTTGATTAGACACACTATTTTTAACCTGCAGTCTGCAGCCACTTGATTAAGATGGGATGTAGTATATCGTGTGCTGACTGCACAACCACACCACACGGCCGGCTTTTTCCACATGCACCAACGCACCACCACCCTGATGCAAATCCAAGTGAGGTCTTTGAAATGCCGATCTAACACATGTGGTAAACATCTCAGAGAGGAAAACATCAGAGAGCAGGAGAGTAGCAAACGGAGGCTGAATCAACACGTTCATTTATTAACAGTTTACCCGCAGTCACAGGCTGAGTGCGTGCGTGTGTGTTTACACTGGAGGTAACCGTGTCCTACTGTATATACTCCTTCATTTCCTGACAGAGTATCAAAGAGGTCTCTGAGATGCGCAATGAAAAATCTGAGGAGATAAGATAAGCGACATGATCAGGACTATATACAGCTTGTTAAGAGATTTCTGGCTGCTGCTGCTGCCGTGTGGGTTCTGCTGACGTAAATCTGTCTGTTTAAAACTGGCACATATGTAATAATAACAACACGAGCCAAGCTGGAGCATATCACCGATTGTTTCCGTGGTTTAAATAAAAAGCAGGAGAGCTGATGTACTTACCAAAATTGCTGGAGCAGTAATTGCTCTCAAGTGTTCCTCGCCTTTTGCATTTCTGCTGGCACAGGGCAATAGAGTACTTCATAGCTGCAGAAACACACACACACACACACACACACACACACACAACCGAGAAAATTCAGTCTCTGTAATTTTGCCTACCAGTGATGAAAGTATATAAGCTATGGTTGCATTTGCTTCTTTTATGGTACACAGTATCCTCAGCAACACCGGAGTCTCTCCAAACATATGGCTGTTAGCCTCAAGGATAATATGTAATGGGCAAAATAATATTTCATGTGAATATCAGATTTTAGTATTTGACATAATAAAGAACCCATAAAAGAAATAACCCAGGCTCTTTAAAAACACAAGGTGACTGCCTAAATATTATTCTTACTGGAGAGGGAAATAGTCAGGAAAGATAAGCCCACCAGAAAAAGCTGTTGCAGTATCATGACGTGCAGGTGCCAGAGTGCAGACACATGCCCACATTGTATGTGAACTTGTGTTAATGCAGTTTTGCACAAAACAAATGTGAACGAAATACAGTTTTTAGTATTTCTTGGTGCTGCTGTCGGGTGCATAGACAATTAGACTTACAGTGTCCAGTAATGTGTCCTCTATTCCCTCTTTGTGCAGAACAGGATGATGCCTCACAACAGCATGTTAAAGAGTGAAGATCTAACTCCCTAAACCTCTCTTTAAAGTGACCGCTTTCAACTGTTGTATGTAAACAGAGTTCTTGCTATGTGTTAATTACTTTTACACATTGGTTGTAAAGCAGCTGTGGCTCAGAAATCAGAACCGCAGGCAGCATAAGAAGAGCTTCAAAGGTATTGATTGAAACAGCATTGTAATCTAAGTTAAGCAGTACACATGTTCTGACATTAGAGACAGACAACAGACAAAGCAAAAGATAAAGCCGACATGTTTTCTATGCAGTTTTTAAAGTTGCTACCTACGTATGGGCCTGGTGGTGACCGGCTGTGTTGTAGTGGTGGGTGGTATTGTGGTGGTGGGGAATTTCTTTGGTCTGAACTTGTAGTGCCCAATGAAGCCATCTGCGGTTAGACTGAGATCTGACAGGAACTGGATAAGGAGCTGGTTCCCATCAGAGAACACGGGCCTGGAGAGGAGCAGAGGTGAAAAGACTGATGGTGACCTGACCTGAATCCAAAAGGTGAATGTTTGGCAACAACGATGACTTCAGCACGAGAGAATCACCCACCCTGGGGGGCTGTCTCCACAGTATTTTCCAATCCGCTTGGCATCGTTTATTTCTGCCCCGTTAAAAATGGAGACGTGGTCATAGCGGCAGTAGTTGTCTCGTTCCACATCAAACTTCTCAAACTTCACTTCAATAATCTGCAGGAGGATACAAATCACAAGGAAGATCCTCTTTCATCAAGCCAAAGCTTGTAATAGGCCATCTGATTAAAGGGTGCTCTGCTATTTGTGGGATGATGCTGTCCACAACGGTTACACATTAAAAAAAACAGTACAATTATTATTTCATATTCGACCACCAATGCATACTCACCTAAAAGTACTCTGTGATATACTTTGTTTTGCAATTTACATATAAAACCTACTTTTATTGGGAATGTTTTTTTTTTAACACACCAACCTGATTCTTTGGCGCCACAATGTGCCAAGAGCAGGTGACGCCAGCTGGGTAGTCCTTCTCCGGCCAGTTGGGGGTTTTGAAAGACCCGGAAGGCTTGTCCAATCTGCCTCCACAGTACTGGTCACCTGTTGAGAATAATGGCAATAGGTTATGGGGAACTGTGTGAAATGGCATTCATTTTCTTTCTTTTGTCTTTGAAGGAAATTGTCATCCTTTTAAAGGCAGGACTAGAATTCAAATGATTTCCTCATGTAATTAATCACCACTTGTCTACTTTGATAGCTGCTCTTGTTGCACTCCGTCACAATGAGCATATCAAAAGTAAGTCACTCGTTAGTTGAATGCGGTAAGGGGTTTCAAAAATATAACATGCTTCCAATTCTGTCAAACATGTGAGAAACATCACCATGCAAACTGTTCAGAGAATCAAACACGTGAATCTCTGTTTTCTTTGTAACATACACTTAGTTTGATGTTTCCAACATATCTCAAGAAGTACTATTTACAGTCCCAAAAGCTGACACTTAGCAGATGACTTGTTGCTCTGTGCTATTCTGACAATGCTCAGAGACACAGTGGCAATAGTAGCATCCATTGTGTAAAAGCCAGGTCAGCTGGTTAATAGTCATTGTCCACAACAGCAGTCAGCTCCTTCCATAAAGAGAACCAGCCATTAAAATTCCACAGTAGAAAAAACTTTGCTATCCTGCAGAAACATCTCTAAATTATACTTTTGACCTGTGCTTTGTACTTAAGCCATCCAAAAAAATTCCACATCTCACTGTGAGAAGTGTTGAAATGTTGCTCTCTTTTTGTCAACACGCTGGAAGCTTAAACCCACAACTAACTTTGTTGAACAACCGCAACTTCCAAAGGTCACTGAAAAAATTATATTCCCTTTTGTTCTGCTGTGACTGTGCATCTCTTAAAGGTGATTCAAAAACTGAGCTCTACCTAAAGAATCAAACTTCTTCTTTCTCTTGTCTGGTCATTGTGATAGCATGTAGTGACCGTACTGAAAAAACATGTCAAATAGCCCCTGTAATTTGCTTTTCAAAGACTGACTCTTTGCCTACTCAAAGGTTAGTATCACATTCTTTTTTTGGAGTCATGGCTGAGACACAGTCACACGTGGCTCCACACACCTGGCCAGTGGTAAGACATTCTCTACACAGCTGCTGCCCTCATGCCGTTGACACCTACTGTAAGACAGCAGAATGAAGAAAAAACATGCCAAGTTAATTTTCCCAACTTCTTCTCCCCTACCTCTCTCGTGTGGGTGGGCAGCAGAGAAAACAGCCAGGAAGCCACTTCCAGCTGTGTTGGCATCAGATACCATCTGCAGGAGCATCTTGTTGTCTATGGAAACCAGGGCTCCGGGCTTGAATGTCCCACAGAAGCGACCGAGTCTCTGCCCATTGACATGGCCGCTGTAAACATCCACATAGTCATAGCGGCACAGGTTGTCGTTCTCTAAGTCAATAAATCGGAATGACAGGACTACAACCTTTCCCTCGGGCACCTGGGTGGGAAGATAATGGTAAATAATTTTCACATAATTCATGTAATTATTGGGGAATATTAAACTATCCAATCAGTACACATCTTTTATCAATACTGAATATTGTTACTTAAATAATGCAAAACAATTCTACCCATATGACGTTAAACCTGTTACTCGTGTGCACCAAACAGTTCCAGCCCCACTGTCATCTTCACTCTTTTAAAGTACACTGATATAATACAAAAACTGCCTTAAGCTAGCTGTAGCTGTGGTAAAGTATTTTTAGATGGAAATTAGGAGTTTGAGGTTAGTCAAAGAGTAGCATGCTGTTTCATACTGCAGCTGTTTGCTGAGTTTAACAATTTGGCTATACAATTTTATCTTCGATTTCTGGGCTGTGGCGCAAAAAAACAAAACATGCGAATATGAACTATGACTCACTGTGATTTTCCAAACACATTTGGTGTTTGGAGGGTAAACTCCTGGGTACCCCTGGCTCCCGATTACTCCAGACTCCCCTGTGATGTTGCCGCCGCAAGTGAAGGTTGGTCTGGAGGAGGAAAGAAGGTTTTCTGATTTCCAAATATCAAAATGATGCATGACTTAAAACAATAAGTAAGTATAAGCATTAATGTCGGCCTGTGGTTAATTTATTACTAATTTCACGCCTCGGCATTGCGCCATACGTCCTGGCTGGAGGTATAACCCACATTGCAGACTATTCCTCCACCAACGCTGCTTCCAGGATATACACACGGTCCCTCACACCTTGCCCACTCAAAAGCTTTCTAATCAATTGAAAATAAAGATGTACCTCTGCTGAGACTGCGCACAGACCTCTGTCAAGAAGAGTAGACTCCATGCGCAAAAAATACTGCATGTACTCCACATTGCTGGGTCAACGGAGCAGGCGTTTCGCCTGTTTCGTGGCATGAATGGCATTACGTTCAGCGGCTCAGGCGGTGGGGCAAGTACCCAGGAGTTCCTGCAGGGACTTTCAGTTAGTAACTGCAGGCTGGAGCAGATGAATATAGCGTTTGTTCTGCGTTGAAGGAGGGAGGACGCACAGGGGACTGCTACCCCCCTCCCTCGCCCAAAAAATCTTAAAAAAAAATAAAGTCGGGCTGGGAGGGTGTTGGCTCTCGCATTAGTGCCAAGGATGAGACCTAGGACTAAACCTGACTCAGGGATTCAGTGACTCTTACATACATAATGGTTGTGGCTTTCCAGTTAGAAAGACCGCTCTTCTTAGCCCCAGTGTTGAGGACACGTGCATGACAGACGTCAACCTTGGCTTGACTTCCAGGAAGAATGTACATTTTTGCACCAAGCTAAACATCACAAAAATAGGTGTTTGAGACAGCCGTAGGCTGCGACTTGACAAAATAAGCACAGGACCACTAACTTGTAAATGAGCGCTATAGAGACCAACAACACCACCTGCTGGAATAAATATGGCACAAATTTCATTATGGACAATTGTTATTAGGTTTGAAGTTAATTCTGTCATTGGAAAGGAACGGCGGCGCGCATTGGATTCACCGAAGGAAAAAAATATTAGAGACATTATGTCGTAATTACGAGATCCGGATCTCGTATTGAGGAGTTATGTTACTCGTAATTAAGAACGTTTCAGAACCTGCCTCGGAAAAAGTAGTTTTTTAGGATGTCTTCAGTATCAGAGTAGTTTTGTGATAGTTACTTCTGAAGTTACTTCCAGAACTCTATAGTAAAACAGAACTGTCGACATTATAATTCGTCGGATTTACCTTCTCAGAATGTCAACAAATAGGCTGTAAACTGAGCCTCGAGATTCAATATGCTGCTTGCAGTGTGACGCTTCGTATCCATGGCAACACGATACTTCCTATTTCCTGCAGAAGTTGGCCACGCACACTCTTTTAAACATGTTAAAACCTTCGACTGTCGACAAAACTGTCGACTCATGTTAAAAGAGTTCCCTCGTGAGAAGAGGAACAAGAAATGTTATGTTGCCATAGATACAGAAAACGTCGCGCTGTGAGCTTTAGCTTGGCCTCATTTGTAGACTATATGTTTACATTTAGCAACATTAAATATGCCGAATTGGCTAATAACGGTTTGTTTCCGCTTTGTAGCATTGGACCTACTGACAACTGACTGATTTCCATGTGTCAACCAAGAAAATGTAATAACGCGATGATTCTCAGGCAAGTTATAAAGTGTGAATTCCTGCCTCAGAAGAAACATACAACGTTATACTATATGCTGCAAATCAAACCTCGTTTTATATCCTATTCGTTGACATTTTGAAAAGCTTAGTCCCCCGAATTATCTATCGACAGTTTTGGAAGTATTGAAAACGATCACAGAACTACTGTGAGACTGAAGACATCCTAAAAACCTGATTAATCTAAGCCAGGTTCTGAATCTCGTCCAGTATCTCATAATTACGAGTATCATAACTTGTAAATTCGGTATTCTCATCTCGTAATTACGAGATAAGGTCTCGTAGTAATAATAATAATAATGCTTGGGCGCAGCAACGTAACAGTTTTGTTTGTACATTTGAACCTAACCATCGATAAATGGTGGCGAACTGCTCAGTAATCTGTGATTCGAGGATTGACTGTGCTGCCTTGAGTTTCACATTTGCCGCTATCTTCTAATCCGCGATCGATTACATTTTAGTTCCACAAAAGATGGCGGATCGAACGCCTGGCTCTCAAAAAGCTAGCGCAAAGGTAATTTTACAGTTCAAACACCTCTTAGCTATGTCTTAATGGTTGTAATGTAAATAATGTAATAAATAACATATCTGAACAACAGTAGGTATTTACATATTTGTAGTTTGTAGGAGAGAAAAGTTATGAGTGTGCGCAACGGTGTTAGCTAACTACCAAGCTAGCTAACCTTTGAGTTGCCCGGCCACACTGGCTAATTTAGCTAAGCTATGCTATCCATTTAGTTTATCCCGAAAGATAAACTATTTTCACAACTTATGAGCTAATACAATCATTGCTAGTCGTCAACACAACGTCTGGTTTCGGTGTATTTCATTTAGAAATGGTAAATTGAATGTTAGAGAACTCGGGCCTTTGCACCGCTTAATGCATTCAGTCGGCGCTGCAGCAGAGACCAGCTTCTTGGGCCTCGGGCTAATTTTTCTCATTTGTAGCTAACGTCATTGCTCAGCTGCAACCAAATACAACAGATAATATATAGAGGTAAATAACATTAAAAGTTAAACAATGACCTTCAAACGTGTGGGTCGTGATCACAACTACGAGCGAGCACATCCCATTTTATAGAGCATTGCGAGTTACGTGTTGTCAACAGCATAAAGACCCCCTCTAAATTTACCTTTCAGAATCATAAATGTCATGCTCCAGTAAGTACCAGAATAATAAAAGTCAACACAACTGATTGTCATATATGTACTCTGTTAAGTCTTTGTATTGCAATTTTGCGATCGAACACCTGGTGAAAGTCACCCATGCTTTGTTTACATCGGCAGGCGCTACTTGAGAGCAAACTGAAGTCTTTCAGCATTGGCAAAATGGCAGTGGCAAAGAGGACACTGAGTAAAAAGGAACAAGATGAGATAAAGAAAAAAGTAAGAATGGGATTCCGTTTGGAGCAATCATGTCCATGTACATTGTCTTCAAGGTATTTCACAGTAAATAATAAAAAAGAAAAAACTTTGATTCTGGTTTCTGTGTTCAGGAGGATGAGCGGGCAGCGGCAGAAATTTATGAAGAGTTTCTGGCTGCTTTTGAAGGAGGAGGGGAAGGCAAAGTCAAGGCCTTTGTCCGTGGTGGTATTGCAAATGCAACAAAAGGTATTTATATTATGCATCTTGCAAATAGTTGCATGTAATGTAAGACCCATCTGCAGGGCACTACATCCTCAGGTTTAAAAAAGTGAATAATGTTTTGTGACTAAAATATTGCACAAACCTCTTCTTTGTGGTCTTAGAAGAAGCAGCTGTTGATGACAAAAAAGGAAAGTTGTACAAGCCTAAATCACGTTTTGAAACGCAAACAAAAAGTTTTTTGCCTTTGGAAACCCCACCTCAATTTTTAGCATTGGACAAAAAACATGTGAGTACTGTCACAGCTTCTCTTGATATTGCTGTAATAAATGTAAAAAATATTTAGTTTTTACTGTGCTGACATCATTTTCACATTATTCTTTTAGTCTGTGAAGAAAAATACTGAAAAGGAAAAGAAAAAAAGCAACTTGGAGCTTTTCAAAGAAGAACTCAAACAGTTACGTATCAACAAATCATAAATCTGTAACGAGTGTTTTTCTGATATGATGGTGTGAATTATGAATGTAAATACAGAAGTAGTAGTAAATAGTTTTACTTAATTGAAACATGTACCTGTAGAATACAGGAAGAAAGGGATGAAAGACACAAGCTCAAGGGACGTGTTAGTCGTTTTGAACCTCTCTCAAGCTTGGATGGAAGACGTTCAAGTAAGTGTCTTTAAGCTGCATGGCTGTGTTTTATGGACTAACCTGGCCTAAAATGGCTCTGTCCTGCACGCCTTACACCACTCCCCCCCCCCCCCCCCCTCCTCTTTTTCCATTTTCACCCTGAAACAAAATTTATACTCCTTTTCTGCTTTTTTTAGCGGATGGTTCTTCAAGAAGAAACCGTCCGTCCAGTGGTAATTTTGACTTAATACAGTGGCTGTGAATACTTTCATGTTGCTTTGAAATTTTGTTGTCCTGTCAGACAGCAGTTGGAAATTCTGCTCTCTTCTTTGTGTCTGCAGCTTTGGATGATTGTGCGCCAGGTTCCCACGATGTCGGAGATCCATCCACTACTAACTTGTATCTTGGAAACATCAATCCACAGGTGAATTTCCATCCAAACACTTATCAAGTGGATATGAGAGACACTAAAGCCCTGAGTCACATAGCGGGGTTGTGAGCAGAACAACTTAATTTAGGCCTATGTGCTTCTTATGCCCGTAATTTAAAGTAGTTATTCTTTGCAGATATTTACTTAGTTTGTTTATGAAGTAATACTATTTTGAAAATTGTTTTTAAATCGCAGATGAATGAAGAGATGCTGTGTCAGGAGTTTGGTCGCTATGGCCCACTAGCTAGTGTGAAGATCATGTGGCCGAGGACTGATGAGGAGAGGGCTCGGGAGAGGAACTGTGGCTTTGTGGCTTTCATGAACAGGAGGGATGCTGAGCGAGCACTCAAGAACCTAAATGGTAAAAACCTGTAATTTTTCATATTGTATAAATTACATACTTGTGCTTTTCCCAGCCTTTGAAAAATATATTTTTGCTCCACCCATTATAGGAAAGATGATAATGAACTTTGAGATGAAATTAGGATGGGGCAAAGGTGTGCCCATTCCACCCCACCCCATCTACATCCCTCCTTCCATGATGGAGCACACACTCCCACCACCTCCCTCTGGCCTTCCCTTCAATGCACAGCCCCGGGAGAGGCTAAAGAACCCCAATGCGCCTTTGCTTCCTCCACCTAAAAACAAGGAGGAGTTTGAGAAGGTAACTCAACATGTAGGCCTAGGATTTTCTCATGGGTTATGGCAATGTTTTGTTTTTTTCTGATGGTAAGATATTAGCTTTTCTATTGAGAAGTTAGTACAGGTTTAAATCATAGATACTGTAAGTGGTAGATTTAGTTTTTTTTTTTTTTCTTCAGTTTTTTTTTTATTTTTTTTTGGTTGTCAGGAAGAAAATGATTTGCACTGTATATTGAGGTGTGGGTAAAATGAAGTGTTAGTGTGCAGTAAATGGTCAGTGTTACAGACCAGGTGTTTGTAGTTAATGACATGTCAGGGGTGTACGACCTTTAGTAAAACTGACAGCAGTAAAGGAAAGTTGTTGTCTTTTTGCACTTTTAAATGCATTTTTAAACATTTTATCTGTTGCCTTTTTAACAATACTCACATTCTATGTTTATTATCTGATGTGACTTCATATACAGACTCTGTCGCAAGCCATAGTCAAAGTGGTTATCCCAACAGAAAGGTACATGTTTTTCTTTTTTAAATTGGTGTAAAAACTTAGAAAAAACATCCCATAATAAAGCTAAAAGTTTGATCAGTTGATCACTGCATGCTACAGGGGGATGGTCTGTGTGCGTGAGCAACGGTTGAGGCAGTTATACAATGATTTCATATTAGTACATAGGAGAATACTGACTGACAGGACAAGTTTGTTCTGTACCCTGCTCCTTCACGTGCCACCATCATTTATGTTTTCTTTAAATACGTAGCCACTTATTTAGTTGCTGTTAGACACATAGGACATGACATTATTCCATCACATCTCCACTCCATACATAAACATTGAATTGTGTTGCTCAGCTTTAGTGAACTAGTACTATGCAACATACATAGTCTGCTGACCCCTAGACGTGTAGTTTGTAAACACCTCTGACCATTGCTCACTCAGACCGCCTACCCCCTTGGCCTCTGTCATTCTATTGGGAGCTCAGTAAATCTGGTCCCTGCCAACAAATCTAAACCTGCCAGCATTAGTCTATGACCTTTGACATTGGCCTTGGTGAGCAGCACAAGTTGAACTGTCTGCAGCAGCGAGGGACCTGAAAAGCATCATGGGATGGATTGGGAAAGTATACTGAATTTTACCTTGCCATTGGTACGATCGGCTCCAATACAAGTAAATGTGATCTGTGTTGTCAAATAAAAGACATCCTTTGTCTTGTTGGCCACTTTAGGTTAATTGTATACAGCCTGCATCATTGTCACAAAAAACTGTAGTGATTCCATTTGTAGTATATTCAGTCATTATCAGTTCCACCAGTAGATAAACAGTTTGGACTGTTTAGGCCAACAATCCTATACTGCTTTGGTTCTTTCTCACTCCGCCTTCTTCAGCTTCACTTGTTCCTATTTTGAGAAATTTGAATTTAGGGAGATTTGAAAGTGTCCCAGCAGTGCAATGTAATTAAAATATGTTGCACTAAAGCTTCAGAGAACACAGGCATGAACTTAATCACAAACCTGGTAACAATTTATAGACAATTTAAAAAAAAAAAACTAAAAAAACCTGATTTGTTTTTGAATTAATTCTTAATTTAATCTTTTATTGTACCAAGTTTTGACAGCATTTATTCATTGAGGTTGTACACAGGCCCAGAGGCATAATGAATTACAGTCAGTTTATGCCTGGTCATGTGACACTTCCAACAGTTGTCTTCCTTATAGGATATCCTACTATCATCATTAGAAATATACATATTGTATGTCTACTGCCGTGAATGCTGTGTGGCAGCTCGCTCAAGTGTAGCCTGTTGTATGTGACAGTTTCCACATTTCTTTGTGAGATATCCACTTTGTCTTTAGTAAGACAAACTTTCGGAGTGTCTAGTTGCCAAGCATAAATAAAGATTTAATAGGCAGGCTTTTTCTAGTGCTCAAATATCAGGCCAGTCTGAATCTGTTTGCTTTAACTGTGTTTTTCTTGTAGGAATTTGCTCTCTCTCATCCACCGAATGATTGAGTTTGTTGTGCGCGAGGGCCCAATGTTTGAAGCCATGATCATGAACAGAGAAATCAACAATCCCATGTACAGGTCCGTGCAACAGTATGCTAGAAATGTGTTCATATTTATAGCTTCTTTTGGTTGAAAGGCTGTATTTGCAGACTTGTGTTTTTCTTGCAGGTTTCTGTTTGAGAACCAGAGCCCAGCACATGTGTACTACCGGTGGAAGCTCTACTCCATACTACAGGTTTAAATTGTTTGGGTTTTAAATATTGCTGGATTTTATTAAAACACTTCTGTGGTATCTAGAGAAAAAAGTTAATGTTCTGGGATGATGGCCCATTAGGTTTGATTATGGTATTTTTAATAATTTCTTTGTCAGGGTGAAGCACCAGGCAAATGGCGAACAGAGGATTTTAGGATGTTTAAAAATGGCTCCTTTTGGCGCCCACCTCCTCTTAATCCATATCTCCATGGTCCTTATGATGATGGTGAGGAAGAGGAAGATGAGGAGGAGGCAGGCAAGAAAGGCTGCTTGAAAGAAGAGTAAGACATTTTCCCAGTGAATAGTGGCAATAATTATGCAGTTTAGTCATTAACTGGATAATCGATTAATGTATGAAACCATTGTGTTTAAATGAACCCCTATTAATAAGCCTGTACTTTGAATTCTTGCTTGTTTTTCATCTCTGCAGGGAGCGGGACAAACTAGAGGAGATGCTGCGTGGTTTGACTCCCAGGAGGGGAGATATAGCAGAAGCCATGCTGTTTTGTCTTAGTCATGCTGAAGCTGCAGAAGAGATTGTAGAGTGCATCACAGAGTCCCTCTCTATTCTCAAGACCCCTCTTCCCAAGAAGGCAAGGCCCTTGGCCAGGAAGTGACTTACATCAACATTAAGTTCTTTTGGAGACAGTTGCCTAAAGAAAAATTCTGGCATTAATGTGAACATTTCTCTTTCAAATTTCAGATTGCACGGTTATATCTTGTTTCTGATGTGCTGTACAATTCCTCTGCCAAAGTAACTAATGCATCTTACTACAGAAAATAGTAAGTTGTGGAATTTAACAACCTGGACTATAACACGGAATTTAAAATTGTTATAGTCTGTTTTCAGATTTACATTATGCCCTTATCTTTCTTCCACCAGTTTTGAGACAAAGCTCTGCCAGATTTTCTCGGACCTCAATGCTACATACAAAACAATACAGGGTCACCTTCAGTGTGAGAACTTTAAGGTACCAAATGTAGACATTCTGTTCATTTCACTTTATCACCAACCTTGGCAACCTATTCCAACTTTCTATATCTTTGTTTTCTTACAGCAACGAATAATGTCATGTTTCCGGGCATGGGAGGACTGGGCTGTATATCCAGACCCCTTCCTTATTAAGCTGCAGAACATATTTCTGGGTCTAGTGAATCTCTCTGCAGAGAAAGAGCCTGCTGCCATTGTGGAGGTAAATGGTAGAACAATACGTCATCTTTGTAATTCTTCAAAAATGTAATGACAGTAACTTGGCTTTCACAACCTATTACATCACTGACTGAAGTCCAAACTTATACTTTTTTTCTGTTCTTTTTTTTTGGGTGCAGCCTGAGCCAACAGAGGACATTGATGGGGCTCCACTAGGGGACTATGTAGATAGCGCTCTATTGGAAGATGTGGATGGGGTGCCGATTGATGCAGTGCCCATTGATGGAGCTCCTATTGACGGAGCTGCCCTGGATGACCTAGATGGTGTTCCTATTAAGCCTATGGAAGAAGACATTGATGGAATACCTTGTGAGTGGTGCAGTAATTTAGATAAGATGTTATAAGAGGTGGTTTTTAGTGATGAACCTTAAAATGGTTTATGCCACTGACTCAATTTTATTTTACCTTTCTTTTAATAGTTGATCAGTCCAAAGAGACAGCCTTCAAGGTAGCACCCTCAAAATGGGAAGCAGTTGATGAGTCTGAGTTAGAGGCCCAAGGTGAGAGATTTTAGGAGGGAAACTATTGAAATGTATTGACATTGGGAATATTTTACATAAATTGTAGCATTTTAGTCAAAAATGCTAAATGGCTATTAATCTGGGTTCTGAATTATTTAAAATGTGTTGTTTGCTCTTCAGCTGTGACAACCTCTAAATGGGAGATGTTTGAGCAGCCAGAAGAAACAAAAAAGTATGTGTTTTGTTTTTGGTTTTTTGGATAACGGTCTATTCAGTAACCGTTTTTAATGAAGTGTTTCTATCACCAAAGGAATGAGGACGGCAGTGATGATGATAAAAGCCCTTACTCAGAAGATAATCAGAGTTACTCCAACCCCGTCAGAGATGACTCAGATGTGAAAGCCAAGATGTCCGAAATGAATGAGGAGAAACGCACTAAGCTCAGAGAGATAGAGGTACTTAAGAATGATCACAAACCTGCAACTTCTCATAATAATTTGTATTGTTTGCAATACAAATGACTTATTTTCACCATTTTCCTTTTACTGTCTACCCAGGTTAAAGTCATGAAGTTCCAGGATGAGCTGGAGTCTGGGAAAAGGCCAAAGAAGCCTGGCCAGAGTATTCAGGAGCAGGTGGAGCACTACAGAGACAAATTACTACAGAAGGTATTATTGGGTTCTAAGATTTTACCCACATGTGATGAGTACATGAACTAAAATGGAAAGTGTAATTTATTGTGCAATTTTACTTTAGGAAAAAGAAAAGGAGAAACTTGAACGTGAGAAAGAGAAAGCTGACACACGTTTAAAAGACTTGAAGAAGGAAAAGGAGAAGGAGGACACGCCAACTAGGAAAGAGAGGTGAGACAACCATTTGCCAGGTTTATTACTCGGTAAAGGTGTAGTTTCAGTATTTCTGAGTGTGCCTCATAAAACACGGTGTTTAATTTGTTCCCTCCGTCTGATAGGAAGCGGCGTCACAGTGGGTCCCCCAGCCCAACACGGAGTAGCAGCAGACGAGGTCGGTCATCCTCTCCCCGTTCAGAGCGATCGGAACGTTCTGACCGATCATACTCTAAAGACACGTCGTCCCGCTCTTCCCATAAAGACTCCCCTCGATCCAGCAACAAGAAGTCCTCCAAGAGGTAAAATAGTGTCCGCTGCTTGTTTGTTAACCATGCATTTTCCCACACTCCTTAATAATGGTATTGGGTAATAAAATAGGGAAAAAAGGTGATAGCTATTTCTTTGTTTCACTAGGTCTCCCTCATCGCCTCGCACACCTAAACGATCCAGGAGGTCGCGCTCCAGGACACCCAAGAAATCTGCAAAGAAGTCCCGCTCCAAATCAAGGTCTCCTCATCGGTCTCACAAAAAATCAAAGAAGAGCAAACACTGACACACCTTCAACCTCTAAACTGGCCTTTCCTCCCATTCTTCTCTTGTCTGCGCTGTGTTGTATAAAAAGATTTGATGGATTTGGCAGCTGAAGATCTTTACCCAAATGTTAATGTATAGATAAAGAAGAGTGGAGGGCGTTGCATGGGTCACCAATAGGTATATTAATGGATGGGGCCATTGCTGTTTTATATTGTACAAACAAAAAAAAAAAATGTGCTTGTGTCTCCTGATTGCCCCCCACCTCCAGTTGGAATTCATCCACGTGGTAGACCACACCCGTACAGAGTGTGTTGACAATAGTCTTATATTCATGCTGTCATTTTCTGTTTTTGTAGTTCACATTAAAAATAATTCCTAATAAACAAGTGTCTTTTAATTAAATTGGTGACTTTCAGAAACGTTTATTGGAATACTGCTTTTGATTTATCTGAGGTTGTAGTTAAAAATGCTTGTAAAATGTGTAAATTAGTCTTAATCTTTATTGTATTTTGGTATTAAATGTATTTATTTTACAAAATTAGTTACAATCTTTTCCAGCACATTAGTAAAAGGTTACTGAAAAGTCTAAAGGCAGTGCAGTTGATTTTTGCAATTTCAGTGAAGCTAATGTGAAATCTTCTTTACAGTTTGGCCTGTGCTGTCTTTAGCTGATCTCTCAATTCTAGGCGAGCAATGGAGGAAAGATGCACCTCATCTGGTCCGTCAGCGATTCGCAGAGTCCGTGCATATGAGTACCTGTACAAGAATGTCATATTTTTATCACGAGATTGATTCCATGCTCCTTGTTTGTTAGCATCATAACGAGATACTCACATCTGTGCTAGAGGAAAGTCGTCGCTTAACCCTGCACCTCCATGCACCTGTAGAGCACAGTCCACCACCTTACAGACCATCCTGGCTGCTGCCACCTTGATCATAGCAATCTAGGAAGCAAATCAGCATCAGCGAAATCAAAGGGTGCAAAAGAAAAAATATGCCTTAAATAATCATGCAGCTATAGTGTGCATTCACTTAAAGTGACAAAATGTTTTTTTTTTTTTAAATGCTGTTTTATGCTTACAGAATTCCCTCAGTACACTGTTAAAGAAAATAAAATCACATTCTTGTCTCATTGTTAAGATGAATTAGCAATCTGAAATTGCAGATGTTGACTTTTATAGAAACCACCAAAGACATTAGGATTAAATATACAGTGGCATTTGGACACAGCATAAAACTACTTAAATTGAACCAAAGAGTTACCTGTTTGCGAGCAGCCTGGTTTCCTACTGTATCCAGTGCATGAGCAGCATGTAGCGTCAGCAGGCGGGTCTGCTCTATCATGAGACGACACTCTGCTATCCAGTGAGCAACAACTTCCTAGACACATAGACAACACACGTTTAGGTGTATCTGCTAACCTTGCGCTAGGTGTCATCGGAAAGAAGAGAGCCCAACACATACTATCACAGCCCTGAACCTGAAGTTTGATTAAGCTCTGTGGGCATGTTTTTACTCACATGTTGGTACAGTTTCTTTCCAAATGTGCGCCTGGTAGCAGCTCTCTGGCAGAGCAGCTCCAGTGCCAACTCTGCCAGGCCAATAGCTCTCATACAATGGTGTAGCCTGCCTGGCCCCAGACGACCCTGTGCAATCTCAAATCCCCTGCCTTCTCCTGGACAAAGAGGGACATAGCAGAGACACCATGAATCATCACTGGAGCCAAATGATCTCTGTCCAGGTGACGTTATATACATACAATTCAGTCCAAAATCATTTGGTCTTAACACAGTAAAACTAAGAAATCATATGTTATTATAGCTTTATAGGTGTAGAATACTTCTTTACTTGCTATGAAAGACATAGAAACACACTTTCTTACCCAGAATAATGTTGGAGGCAGGGACACACACGTTTTCAAAGTGCACTTCAAAGTGGCCCCCGTGGATAGCATCTGAGTGAAGCAATGCGTAAAAATATTAAATCAATGCTCATTTGTCACATTTGAGTGCAAGAAGAAAAAATATTGTGGATAAAGAGGAAGACGTAATACCATCCCGCCCAAACACAGTCAGTGGTCTGACACGCTTTACCCCTGGTGTGTCCATAGGTACAAGGATCATGCTGTGTTGTCCGTACCTAAAAAACAAAGGTATAACCAAAGAATGATGCACTGTACTTTGGTGACAATAATTATAATTAACAATGGGATATATATATTTTACAGCATCCAATGCTGGTGAGAATCTAAAACTGATTTATTTCCAAACAATGGCATCATGGGTGGGTGTGTTTTTCGGTGACTACTTTGGCAACAAATAAAAGGTGCATTACCTATCTTGGGTGTGGTTGCTATTTAAGATTTCTCATTAATATCCTAAATCCTTGGAACTGATGAGCACTGGTTAAGATTTGTGCCAATTATGTGTCAGCCATGTATCAGATTCAACCGAAAGCAGGATCCAACCAGACTAAATAAATACATTTTTCTACTATGGGATACAAACATCGAAGCAGTTACAGTTGGCAGTGTTATTAAAGTGCATGCTGGGAAGTTTTACAGGTAAATAACCACCCAAGTGAAAGGAATGCAGACAAGTATATAGTTAAATATAAGGCGATTTCTACAAAACTGGCCACTGTCATGCCCTTGATCCCTTAATCCCAATTACTTGCTAGAGTGTGTGTGTGTGTGTGTGTGTGTGTGTGTGTGTGTGTGTGTGTGTGTGTGTGTGTGTGTGTGTGTGTGTGTTGTGTGTGTGTGTGTGTGTGTGTTTGTGTGTGTGTGTGTGTGTGAGAGAGCGTGAGATTAGGGGTGAATAGCTAGTAGAGTAACAGGTTATTGGTAGAATTAAAATTCCACAAAAACAAAAAAACTATAATAATGAAGCCTGTGGTTGAAAACACCAGAAGCTGTGTGCAAATACAAAAATAATGTGTTTTTCTTACTTTCTCCACCAGAAAACTAGAGTTTCTCAACACAACTGACCTGTTGCTTACATCTGGAGAACTGCTACGGCACATCACAATGGCAACTTTGCATTGGGAACTGCCAGCACCTGGGATGGGGGAATAAATCACATGGTACATTTATTTGTATTCCTGTTCTCTTGCCATCTGGTAGTATAACACGCAGTAGGACAAAACAACAGTCCAACTCCGTCATTCCTTAACAATTCCATGACCCCAGTTTGGTCGGAAATTGTGTGTCATGCTGCCTTGAAGGAGCTACACACACAGATGGAGATGGTGACTGATTGGGTTTCTCTACTGGCTGTTCCAGTGCCACCAAAGGTTGAATTACATTTCCTGAGTTGAATTGCTTTACATAAAGTAACAGTCTATTTAAGATTAAGCAGAAAACCTGTACTCCAGTCATTTCTGAATAAAATTAAAAACAATTCATATAAAAGCCAAAAACCTCCCACTAGAGGGCAACATTATATAGACCAGTTTTAAAGTATCACAAAAACTAGATACAGTGACAATGTGAAATTTACAAAGAATAAGACTGTTAGCTAGTGAGCACAGGCACAATGTACAAATGCAGGATTTACTGAAAACTCTGGAATTTCCCTTTTGGAAATGTTCTTTCAGGCAGTCTGCCTTCTGGCCTTGAATCCCTAAAGCCCAGCCAAGATGACCAAAGGTCTGCCTTCCTGTTTTTATATTTGTCCTAATGTCAAAACTGTTCCCATTAAGGACAAGACACGTGGACACCAGACAGGACATTAATAGTCTAATGCATATTCACATTATTATTAGAATCGCAGCGTGAGTGCATGTGAACACTTAACACAATCTGATAGATGTTTAAGATTTATACTGATATCCAATTCCAGAATATTTGACAAACATTAAATGATTATGTACGCAATGTAACAAAAACATCAAAGTTTGCCAATCATCTCCACCCAAAAACCCCATAGAGGAAAGCCTGTTTGTCTTCCAGGCAGGCAGGCTTTTCCTGTGAACCCTTACATAAGTCCCACAGTTCATGATACAAGGTAAACCCTGTTGTCATTCGACAGTCATGTCTCTACAGGTCTTATTATCACAGGAATGAAAATAAACCATTCCAGCCCCAATAATCTGTCTCCCTGAGAATGTGACATCCAAGCATCTATGTTATTGAATTTCTGGAAATCTTTTATGTGCATGTGTCTTGCTTCAAAAACACATTTCTTTTTAATTTGCCCCCTTTTTTCTTTTTCAATGTGAGAATATTTTTCTTTACTTTTTCCCAGATCTGTTTGCTTTTGTTGATTTTTCACTGTTTATTTAAATTCCTCCCTCACACACACACACACACACACACACACAGACAACAACAACAACAACAAAAAAAAAGAAAATAGGCACAGAGAAAGAGACAGAAGGATTCCAAAGAAAGTATTTCAGAAGCAGCTGAAATAAGGAAACAACATTCCTTGGAAAAAAAAAAACAGGAAACCAAAATACGTTAGCATCAGTCATGTATTTCAAGTTTTACAGTATTATACACACACAGTAGTTTAGCCAAAGGATCTTTGCCAATGTGAGTGTGTACCTGACACGCTATAATCAACTGCTGCATTCCTTAGTTACCACAAGAAACACAATTATCCTGTTACAAACACAGTATATCATTTTATCACTTGTTTTCTAGCACCAACAAAGGGCAGCTACCAGGGCACTCCCTGTGTGACACCACCATTGTGAGATTAACTTCACAATTTATCTGAGATTGGAAAAACTGCTTCTTTGTATAATGCTTTGACAGTATTGCATTTGAGAACAGTAAGAGTATCCTGCAAAAACTAATGGTCAAAGAGACCGTCACTCACTCACTCACTCACTCACTCACTCACTCACTCACTCACTCACACGTAGAGTAGAGTAGCTACGTGGTGAAAAGAGTGTAAGTAGGGAGTGGAATAGGCTGAGGCTTAAAGATCAGAGATTTCAGTGCTGCAGTGCAGACAGTGTTTCTCCCTGGGATAATCAAGGACCATTGCTGTGTGACACAAGGAGGATTATTATCAGCTACTCCACACACACACACCTCACAAAAGGAGCAGACAGAAGGTAAAAATATCTCATCACTTCTCTTCATATTCTGAAACACTTTCAACAAGTTAAATGATAAAAGTTTTAAATCTTTACCACGTTATGTAGTTACTTGAATACAACATGTTAAGATGCTCATTTATTTACCATGTTATTTAAAATACTTGTATTGTTAATTTTAAGTTAACATTAGATGCAGATATATGTAAAGATATGCTGACATGTTTATCTGATGTGTCAAGATTTACTTGTGTGCGAACTCAGAGTCAAAGTCCTGAATGTTTTATGATATCATTATAAACGGAGTGGGGCAATGATAAACGCGTGTATACAGGTTCTCCTACTTGGCTTAGTGATTTGCAGTATCTTTCTGTTCGGTAATATTATTACAACTTTTAGTGCAGAGCTTAGTTGTCAGAATAAATAAAGTGAGTGATTTTGTCTGAGTTATTTTACGCCAAACTTTTATCCATTATTTTCCAGATAAAACAAATTAATGCACAATTGTTTATATAAATGTGATAAAAAATCTCAGTCCACTACTAAAATCTCTAACTCTTAAAGTGACTTAGAGACCTTGAAACATATAATAACCCTTGGCTACATTTTAAATAATTGTTTTTCCAGCCTTATTAAAGTTTTGTTTACATCTCTAATGTTTGTACTGACAGCAAGAACATATGGTTGCATTTCCAATTATCACTTCAATAATAAAATCACAATGTAATTGCTAAATTACAAATCCAAGTTGATGTTCATTTATCTAGTCAAAGAAAAAAAACATAAATGAACAGGACCATCAGCTGCATTTTACTTGTGAAGACCAATAACCCTAACAGCCATAAAAACATACGTTGTACAATTTAAACGATTGCTCCTTACATAAGTTGTGCAGCTGCTGACAGCAGGAGGGGACACTACAGAGTGCTTTATTGAACATCTGTTTCAGAATCCTCCCATTCGGGATATAATGACTTATTATATAACAAACCTGGTAACTTTTCATAAAATAAAAGTGTGAATTGTTAAAATGTCCCATATGATATACATAATATCTTGGTATTTTTATATCACCTGTCTCCTACATTCGACTTGCTAATGAATTAAATAAAAACACAAAATATGATGTACATGAACAAAGTGTAATTAGTAATTTCCATTCAGCTTGATCATCATGTTTCTCAAGGAATTTGATAATGAGAGATTGTGAATAAAGGTGTCGTAAACCAAAAGATGTTACTTCAAAACTCTGTACTGTACAAATTCACAGAATTTCCTGAAAGGATGTGAGAGGAACTTTTTTTCCCCCTCACAGTTGTGTTTACTTGGCTCATTTAAGCGCGCACAGTTCAGACATGCAGAGCTTAAACCATTAGGGAAGCCATGCAGGAGAGATTCCTTTCATGCAAAATAACAGAAATAACTCCTCTTTCCTGTTTTGGAATAAAAGGAGTGTGTTCTGTTAAATAACATAAACACATTTTGTCGGTGCAACTGGTGGATTATAAAGTCTATGAATCGTATTAAAAAATGTTGTCACCTTTGAAAGTAAAATAAATGCTTCCCTATGTTTGACGGTTTCCTTGTTTTTCTGTACAGCAACCAAAATGGAATACGATCCTGACTATGAGGACAGCTTAAATGAAAGTTATGATTACTCTGAATTTGCCATCTGTGACAAAGAATCAGTGCGCTATTTTGCCAGTGTCTTCCTGCCAATCATCTACGCGCTGGTGTTGGTAGTGGGTCTGGCTGGGAATGCCCTAGTGGTGGTGGTCTACACATCACGACTGCGACTAAGGACCCTGACAGATATGTGCATCCTTAACCTTGCCATTTCTGACCTGTTGCTTCTCTCAACCCTACCCTTCTGGGCCGCTGACGCAGTCCACGGTTGGAACTTGGGTGTAGCAGCCTGCAAGATCACCTCCTTCTTATACAGTACCAACTTCAGTTGTGGCATGCTACTGCTGGCATGTATCAGTGTTGATCGATATCGTGCTGTAACCCAAAATCCAACAGGCAGGACTGACACAGGCCCTCGGGGAACGAGACAATGGCTCCTGGTGTGTCTGGTGTTGTGGGCAGTAGCCAGTTTTCTTGGCCTCCCCGAACTTATCTTCTCCACAGTTAAGCACTCTCATCACAGATCGAGCTGTACTGCCAGATACCCGCCCAGCATGGCCCGTCCTGCGAAGGCTGCCTTGGAGCTGCTGGAGGTGATCCTTAGATTCTTGCTGCCTTTCTTGCTCATGGTGGCATGCTACAGCTGGGTAGGCTGGACACTGAGCAGGGCAGCTGGGGTGCAGAGAGAACGGAAATGGCGTGCCTTGCGAGTCCTGCTGGCTGTGGTGGCAGTATTCCTGCTCACTCAGCTGCCCTACAACGTGGTCAAGCTGTGCCGAACGATGGACATCATCTACATGCTTGTGACCAACTGCGAAGTCAGCAAGAGGCTGGATCATGCTCTTCAAGTGACAGAGAGCCTTGCATTAACACACGCCTGCATTAACCCACTCCTCTATGCCTTCATGGGGTCCTCCTTCAGGGGACATGTGCTCAAGGTTGCCAAGCACCTTGGACAGCGACTTGGGAGACACCCGCAACAGGTCAACGAGGAACCAGCAGTGGAGATAGCGCTCAACACTCGCACCCAAACACAATCCCACTCTGGTTCAGAAGACCAAAATACCAGCACCTTTACTATTTAGGACTGAGCATGTAGTCTGTGTCTGTATTACTCTAAGCACCTATACAAAATTGCATGTCTAACATCTGTTTACAAATCTTTATTTTCATATAAGCTAGCTGTCAATCCTGAACATGAATGCATAGTGTTAAAAAAAAATATATAGTTTATATGCACTAACTAAGCAAAGTATTTTGTATAAATTATGTATTTTGTTAAGTAAAAAAAACAAAAATGGGCAATTATGCGCATCTGCCAGCATATGTTCCAAACTGATGTTGAAACTCAAGCTGCTCAGAATACAACTCTGGTTCCTCACAACAAATCAAATTCGACCTTCCATGAGATCATCTGCATCTTATTTTACTACATCCCGTGGTTTTGGTTTAGTTTGAGATGAGAGATGGTTTCATTGCACAGTGGGTGACCCATTCTGTCGAAAAACATTTGGCGCACAAAGACAGAACAGCAAACAGCAGGAGGGATCCCTCCACTCCATCAAACCAGTGAAACAGCAATACGACGTATTTCTTAGAGGAGCGTTAAGAGTGACTGGTATTTTTCATTTAATTATGTTTCTTATTTTAATAATATGTTGATGAAAGAACTAAATTTGCAGTTTAGGCCGATCCACAGTTGTATATAATGCCTTCACATTTTAGTGGTTTCGTATAAACGCTCTCTCCAGACTACTAAAAAATGGACTTTTATCTTTTCCCCTTTAAAGTTACTCAATTCCATTGTGTTAATTTAGTCTCAGGCTAACTAATACATTTAGGCTCAGCATGTTGAAACTGCAACAGTCCAAAAGGGAATACCAAGCTATTCAAACCTGCTTGCACTGCTGCAGCTGTGAGAGAGAGTGGGCAGCTGAATCTGGCTAGGTTTCCTCACTAGATTCCCCACAGATAGCTCATAAAAAATGTTCAAATGAGCCGATTTCATTGTTTACCATTCTTTCCACTTACTTTCAGCTCCGGAAAGAAGCATGGATGTAAATAAATGTCATTTACTGTACCTGTTAGTGATCGTATTTTCCACTGTAATGCCATAAAGCTTGGAAGCGTGGGAGCAGGACACTTAACAATTCACCAACTAGGTGTGTCTGACCAGAACGTTTAGGCTACAGTTTCAATAGTCTAAACACAACAATGAATGGGTATCAGAAAATTCAAGAATTAAGTTGCATATCACAGACAGACAAGGAAGTCTTTAGACTCTTTAGACTTTTTATCTAAAAATAAGCCATCATTAAACTCTGCCTTTACAGTCTGCCTTTGATTTGAATTCATTATGATCTGACCCAGATGTATCATAAACAGTAAAAGATCAAGTAATAGTTGCCAGCCATTATATAAACAGATTAAACTGTATCTTAAAATCAGACTGTCATTTTGCTTAACGTGGCCCACACAAAACTTCATTTCTAATAGCTTGTACGAGGATTGCATTCCTCTAGTAGGTACTAATATCAGTAAACAGCTGTACATTCTTTGTGCCTTTGCGAGCATGTATCAAATACAAATGCCGGTGGCTTGTAGATAAAAGATTGCATATCTGGGAATACTTTCAATACATTTTCATGCCCACGGGTCTTACATAGCCTTCACACCACAGACCTGCACTGGGAAAATTATCATTATAACTTCCCATCTGGCTGTTCTCCACAAATAACAAAATAAATTCTGCGTCATTTTGTTGTGAATTAAAGACACCATTTTACGTGGGTCATTCCTTGAAAACTTAGTGCACGAGATAGAATGGATGGAATTATCATAATGCAATATAAAATTCACAGATGAAATCTGTTTTCTTGCATTTCTCTAAAAGAAAACTACAATAAAAACACACTTACACAAATCACATTAGTAGAAAACACATAATATCTTATGTAATATCCAAGTGTCTTGTACAGCATACTGTGAAACACCCATATATTTGATCCAAAGAGGGAATGACTCAACATCGCAAAACAGCATTATGTAATTTCAAATATTTTAACATTGTCTAGTTTTCCTTCTCCTTCAGTTGGTTGACATAAATTGGACTGAGTCTGAACATTGGAATGATAAGAAATGAAACCTACTGGACCAATACAACAGATGACAGAGTTTGTATGTTTGCTTATTGTTTTAAAAACCATAGCGCTAAAAATAACAGACTGTTTTCCTTTAAAGCGAGTTTAAACCTCAGACCACATCCGTGTCCGAGGAAACATCTGGAATATCATTAAGGTTGCAGTGAATGGTGGGTGCATAATAAGGAAAGCTGTGAATATTCCATTCATAACTGTTTATAAACTTGGAGACTGTGCTTCTTCTTTACATCTATTTTTCTGTTTAGTCATTTTAACCAGGAAACATAAAATTCACAAATATGTATAGAGATAGTTGTTAGTCAAAGACACGATTGCACCACAAAACAGAAGAACACTGACTCACACATTTCTGGAGAATAAACATATTCAATGTGTGGGCATTTACAGTTAAATTAACTTTTATTTTCAGCTTCTTTTTCATCCTAATTCACTAACAATAACTGAACAATTCAAAGTAAAATGTCAACTGAATCTGTGACTTCTTACTGGTTCGTACTTCTGGCAAACCAAAGCTGCTCCACAACATATTTAGCAGGATGAAATGCATCCAAGCATTTTCAAAAACACTGAAAGTTGTGTTGCACTGTGTTTATTGTGTGAGTCATCTGCACTTTTTTTTTTCCCCTAGAGTTGTCCATATGTTAGACGTTTAGATAGGTATTTACCTCTGGTAGAGCTTTGTACAGCCACATCAAGAATAATTATAAACTCATCTATTTTAGAGAAAACCTCATGAGTAGATAATGGACAATAAACTTTTAAGGTTTCAAGAGTACGAGGACATGCCTAAACAAAAGCGTTTAAAGCATGTTGAACAAGGTTTCCATAGAGTGACTCATTGTTTATTCAATGGGATTTTAAATCTTAACTAGTCCCAAACAACTCATCAGTGTTCCTGATGGACCCAATAAATATTTTCGTATATAATTGAGTTTTTATTTTTATTTTTTAAATGTACATACCACTGCTCCACCATTTCTTGCCATTTATGATGTAGTTGTCTTCGTTTCGTTGAAAAGTGCACTCCATGTTGGTCGCGTCACTGGAGGCCACATCAGGCTCTGGGGAAAGGGGCAACATAAAACTTACAAAAAATTTTTTTTACATTGAGTAAAAGAAAATAATCACTGAGAAACTTTGCCGAGTTTTACTTCTCCAGTTGCCTGGGTTTTCCTGCATTATGTTCCATCTTTTCCAGAATTCTGGATTCCAGCTAAAACCACAGGCATGGTGGTTAATAAAATAAACGCTCACATAATTGCCATATTTTAACTGTACAGCAAACAGAGCACTCACACAATATTCAAACTTAAAAAGGACACCAATCAGGTCCAAGTCAGACATAGCAATTTTTTCCGGAGAGGTTTCTGTTCCTCAGCATTCAGCGTAACAAATCAACTAAACTGCTGACAAAATACATCCCCAAAAAAAACACAACTAATCGCGATCTGTGTTTATGAAAACCACAGGGAGGTTCACACCCACTGTAATCACCTCTGGCAACAGCGTGCTGCTGTTTCCAGGGAGTGTGGAAACCAAACTTTAGAAAAACAAGGACAAAATACTCATAGTGTTCCGTGTTGGCACGTTGAAGTAAAAACAAATTTTTAACTGTCAGTAGCAAGCATGCTGTGTGTAACCTGGATCATCAAGGCCCACAACCATCTCTGGAATGATTGTGGGAACATACCAACAAATATTTGAGGATTGAACTTTAGCAGTACCTTTATTTATTTTTATATATATGTCTGGCTCTGACAATCATCTCTCTACTGACTCTAGACGATTCAGTGTTTTGTAAACCACAGTCCCCCTTTATAGGAAGCACAAATCTTTAGTAGATGCAGGAGAATACTGGCACAGCAATACCTGTCATACAGAAGCAGGAGCGTATCTCTCCTCTGAGCAAAGGCTCCAGCCACTTTCTCTTCTGTTCCTCACTGCCAAACATCTGCAGCACCTCCATATTTCCTGTGTCTGTAAAGAAACGTCATAATACATATTTTTTTTGCCATAAATTATGAGCTACATCCTCTCTAGGAGTTTAAATCATTCTTCTGTAACAGCAGGGTTTTGTTATTATAAAAGCTGAAATCTTGCATAAGGAGACAATTTTGTCTGACTAAAGAAGGGTTTATCCAGAAAATGAGAAAATATAATGCAATATAGCAAAGAGCATGTTCACGTTGCAAGTATAGCCATGCAAATGACAAAATGGACCTATAACATCATCAATGCCCTTTTAAATGAAATGAAAATCTAACAGGACGTTTTACCAGGGGCCTGACAGTTGAAGACCTCAGAGGCAAAAAGGCAGCGCCCAGTTTCCTCTGCAATATGGGCATAATCCAACTGACTGAGACCACTGACTGCTGGCAGGAACAGGTTCCACAGTCCTGCCTCCTTGGCTTTTATCTGGTCACACAGAGTGCACGAAATAAATTCTTCTACGATAGCAGATGTTTGTTTTATGATAAGTGGATCACTTTTTTCAGGAACAGTGTGTTTGTTTAAACAGTTTAATTCTAGATTGCAATATAGGGGAGATTCAGTCTTATGCCACACTGATACTAACTTTTATCTTGCTCTTCAACATTCCACTGTCCTTTAACACATTTTGGTCATATTTTTGTTAGGTTAAAAAAGGGCTTTGGTTTCCTAAGTAAATAATATATCTTTATTTTAAAATAAATATAAAAAAGTACCTTTAGATCTTCTATTATTTTGGGTGTGTGCCATCTCTGTGGAGACTGGGCATATTTGGAGTAGTACGCTGCAACTTCCTAGAGGACAAAATAAAATGTCCAGTGGACTGGTTATACAGGTCATAGTTGTGCTAATATAAATGTATTTCATGTTGATTCTACTCACACCAATGTACAACAATCATCTGACTAAACATGTCCCATTAAATAGAAAAAAAAAGTATAACTGCAGTGCAAAGAAAAAACAGTGGCACTGTTTGAAAATTCCTGCTTTTCTGCATAGATTGGTAAAAATCTGATCATGCCCAAAGTCACAAATATCCACAAATACATTATTTCTAACATAATAAAACCCAAACAGTTATGATCTTTCATGTCTCTATTGAACATACAAAATGATGGTTGCAAAAGGTGTTTAGAAATGGCTTGGCTTATAAAACCACTCAAAGAAATCGTAGTGTACTAGTCACATGCAGAATCCACTGATGTGAGCCATGGAGTTTAACATTTCTGTGTCTGAGTCAAACATATGCAAAACTCTGAACGGGCCTTGTATCCATGGCAGTATGCCAAGAAGAAGCCATTGGTTTCCAAACAAAACTAAGGAAAAAACATTACATCATGCCTGTAGTTTGCCAAAGCCCAACTTGGTACTTCACAATACTATTTGGAAAAGTGCTGACAGATAAAAGAAAATTAGAATTGTTTGGGAAGAACACACAGCACTATTTGTGGCATAAAAAGAGAACTGCATACCATGAAGAAAACATCATCCCAAATGTAGAGGGAGTATCATATTTTGGGGCTGCTAGCGGTCTCTGGATCGGGACAACTTGATATTGTGCAGGGGAAAATTTATTCAAGTTTATCAAGGTGTCCTACAGGATAATTCAGCAAGCTCCAAAGAAGCTAAATGATGCAGCAAGACCACGAACCTAAACATGAAAGTCCATCTACTAGAGAAGGACTTCAGAGACACGCAATCCCCCTTAGAGAATCCCCTAAAGAGAAACAGTTACACATGAATAGTATTGTATGTGTGATTCCTCCCCTATTCCACTCTGCAGATTTATTCACAAAAAAAGCAAAACAAATTTGCAAAGTACAAGGAACACGATGATGATGAGCAAATGATGACAGTTGTGCAATATAATTTATGTAATCAACTGAGTCATTGTTTTCTCACTTGAATGAATTTGTCCTGTTTGCATGAATGAACTGCTCTGTCAAATCCTTTCATGACTAACTTAAAAGTCCATCTTGACAAACAAATCTCGCTTTTGTTTTTAGTAGCTCTTGGCACTAACCTCCTGAGCAGGAAGGACGTATTGGCTCATGAATTCTTTGACCTCCTGGAGAACAGCCTGACCTTTAGCTGTCTGAAGAAACAGTCTGTGTTCTGTTGGACCTGTGAGAGAACTGGCAAAAGCCGGATGTGACACCTTGAAAAGCAAACGGGGGATGTAGGAAACAGATGCCAAATTTCAACTGTTGCTGGCTTAAGTTTAGTCAGCCCATGGAAGTGATCAGTTTCTTGATCTCAGGCAACACCGAATTCAGAAAATATTATAGTAATGGCAGCATGTTTGGGCTGTTTCATAGGCTCATTACATCAGAACCACAACTAACCTTTGCACAAGCTGCAAGGCAACCTTTGCCAAGGGTTCCACACACTGGTTGAAGTGAGCTGCCTTGGGTGCACTGGCGTTACCAAGTAGGTGACGAGCATAGATTCCCTAGTAAATAAAATATGTGACTTTAGACACTATGACTGTATATGACCTTACTGTGATCTGTAGTGACGAAGACAACACAAATGCAAATAGGGTAGTGCAGCTGGACGGACCTGAGCTATTCCTGCCATTTTAAAGACAGACAGGGCAATGTAGAAATTTAGCTCTGGCAGAGGAGAAGGGATCCCCCGGCACCTACAGTAAATGGAGGTCAGATCTCCCACAGCTGGGATACCTGCCCAATAATGTGACAAGGTTAGAAAGTTAGTAACTGTGACTATACACACAGAAAAAAAATGATGAAATATCTTTTTCCATTAAAAAAAAAAAAAAACAACTGCTGACATTACCTTCTATTCCTTTTAAGCTGCCCATTGTGCTGACAATGTTGAGACTTATGGGCCAGTAGTGAGGCATGAGGAAGTAGGCCAGGTCTGCTAATGGCTGCCCAGTGGTGGACAGTTCCCAGTCCAATACTGCTATCACACGTGCCTTATGATATTACACGCTTTGTTAAGTATTTATAGCCAAATGTAGGTCATTGGTAAGAATTACCGTGAGAGAAGTTGTACCTCCGTTGGATGGAATATCAAGTTGTCTAGTCGAAAATCTCCGTGAACAAGTGTGACTTCCTTGTCACTGGCTGGCAAATTCTTCATCAGCCACTCAGACAGTTGATTCATAGCTGGAATGTCTCTGTGGGCTGCTGCTTTGTACTGCTTTGTCCAGGTGGAAACCTTAATGATGGAAAAACACTTGTTATGCTAGACATCGCAGCTAAGACACAGAAAATTATTTGTTTCGCTAAGAGCAATGTGTTATCTCACTTGTCTCTTGCAGTAGCCGGATCCTCTCCCATAACCTTCGAGGTTCAGTGATGCCAAGTCTAATGAGTGTAGCTTTGCCAACACTTCCACAGCAGCCACATACAGTGCCGTTCTCTCTGCTGGCCTCATTGCAGGAAGACAAAGATCCCGGAATATGCGTCCCTGCTTAGTAGGAATGGATAGAAAACAAACTTTTCATAAAAAAGTGTAATTTGTCATCTCAAAAACTTGGAAATTATATTGCCGACATGCATATTTGTACACCTGTGCATAAACTGGCTGTGTTGACAAGCCAGAACACGTGAGTCCAGATTAAAACTTTTATCAGAACAGAATACAAAGGTCAAGCAAAACAACAGCAGGTAAAAAAAAAAAAACGGGTGGCAGAAGTACACAGAGGGTACATAGTACACAGAGGTAAGAATTTGTATAAAATATCACACACCCACAATGAGATGGACCAATAAAATATTCAATTTAAGAACAAATACTTACATTTTATTTTAATTTTTTTTGGTTTATCCCGTGAGTTCAGGGTTGCTACAGCGGATCATTGTCCGCATGTTGATTTGGCACCATTTTTACACCAGACGCGCTTCCTGACGCAACACTCCTCAGTTTCTGCTGGCCTTGCACTGCACAGCTGGGGATGGGAAAGGGCTTTTGGGGGTTCAGTGTCTTGCCCAGTGACACTTCGACATATAGCCGGGAACGGGGATCAAACCACAGACCCTGTGGTCCACGGCCAACCGCCTTACCAACTGAGCTACAGCTGCCCCAAATACCTCAATGCTGTATTTAAAACCAGTACTACTGCAAATGTAGTTTGTTACTCGTCACCTCTGATTAAAAGATGAAAGACTCTTAGCCTTTGTGGTACAAACCTTTACGTGCTCCATTAAGTAAAACTCTGTTCCAATAACTTCAACATCAGTGCTGTGCAAGAGAGGCTGCGGCACAGGGAAACCAGCAGAGAAGAGGGCTTTCTGCACTCGATACTCTCTGCCCACCTACAAAGAAAGTCATAAAGATCAACCACCCTGTGCTAAAACATCCATTATTTTATGGTCTCCCTTGTTTTCCAATATAAATATCCAAGATATAAACTGATGTGGAGCTGTTAATTTGTAGAAAGCTTCCTGAAAGAAAGTATTATTTTATTAATTTCAAATAAATGTTACTTCTAGAAACTCTTTAGTAATAATACTGTATGTTATTATTCAGAGTGGTCCTTTGTCTCGATTTGACCAGTCTTTATGATTTGTCAGTTTTTTTCCCAAGTACAATTCCTCTGAAAATCACCAACTGCATATGAACTTAACACAACAAAATCTGAAAGCGATTCACTTAGGAAATTCCCTTTAAAATAACTTAGAGGGCTTTATATGGGATTATATAAAAGTTTGCATCTCCATGTTATAAAATGTCAATTCCCCCCATTTCAAAATCAGGTATTGCAAAAATTTGTGCCCAACTGTATATAGGATTTAAAAGTTTAGAGCAATGAGTTGGGCCTTGATCCAGTCATGTATTACCTTTAAATGTGGCTTTCACACACAAAAGCACTTTGAACTTGACGCTAAATCAAATGTAGCTTCTCCCCCTGCTGGAGAAATGTGACGGCAGAACCACTGCTGCAAACATTTAACATTTAAAGAGATTGAACGCTGGTGCTAAAAGTTTTTAGGAACCAAAGTATTTTATTTGCCAAATCTTACCTGGTGAGCCCCGGGGAGCAACTCGCCTGGGGGTTTCTTCCTCAGAACATAACTATTTGACGGTGTCTGGATTAGGAAGGTTGGGTTTGACTGACCAGCACTAAAAAAAAAAAGTAATTATGAAACTGTTTCTCAGTTAGCTGAACACGATGAACGTGCACACTTTTCGCTTTCTACCAACTTCTCGCTTAAGAGAAAGTGGGAAACAAACGAGCTCCATCTTACCTGTATTGTCTGACAGTGAGTGTGTCATTATTGGACACCAGTGACTTGACAGACAGGTATCTTTGAAGTCTGTCAACACTGAATTTGTGTTGCTCTCGTACAGGAGTTGTCAGCTCTTCCATGTCTCAATTAGACGTGATTAATCATTTCTACATGTGAACTTTGGGCTGTCTGTTGTTCAGGACCCGGAAAGCTTGTGGCTGCACACACCAACGAAACGTCCTCATGATTTTCAGATATAGCTATTTTTTGATAATATCATATAAATAAATGAATAAATAAATAAAAATGGACAGATATAATTCAACAGTCAGCTCATATCACAGAAAGACTCCTCAACCAATCTAATATTGAAGTGGGAACAATTCTGTGTTTTGTTCTTGTTTTCTGCACGGACGTTATTCACAAGAACACCCTCTTTGACAGCTGATTGTGTTGTGAAGACGTGTACCTTCAGTGCCGATTGAGAAGTCAAACATATTTGATTTGCCTTTAAATTTCCAGGAATATAGTTTATTCACATTGTTTATTGATTTCTTTTGTTTGCTTACCTAATGGCGACCGTGGAGGAACTGAAGCTGCGGGTGAGAGAGTTGGAAAATGAATTGATTAAGTGTCAGCAGAAGCACTGTGCTGTGGATGATGGACTTCATAGACCGAAAATAGATAAAATGAGCGAGGAAGTAGTGGATTCTAACCCGTACAGGTGATTTTGAAAATGTTCTTACTTTGATTTTGTCAGATTTTGGTCTTTATTTACAGCTCCGAGTGGCTACGCCTATGAGTCACTCATCCCATCTGGTGGTATCTCACAGACCACAAGCTAATCTCAGCTGTGTTTTCATTGCAGTCGTCTAATGGCTCTAAAGAGAATGGGCATCGTGGCTGATTATGAGGTATGATTTTTATTTGTACAGAAGTTTGGATAATAACAATAAATAATAATGAATATTATAACGACAATTTTAAATAATAAGGTAATGCATGCATAAAAATTTCATGTTCATGTGACCTCTAATGGTAAAGTTACTTAAAACGCTAACTGACTTCTTGATAGAAGATATAATATTAAAACTGACTAATAGATTATCCACAGATTCACACTGATGCATGTATTAGGATGAATGATAGCTGTTAAATATCTTTACAGAAAATCCGGACATTCACAGTGGCTGTGGTTGGAGTTGGGGGAGTGGGCAGTGTGACAGCTGAAATGCTAACTAGATGTGGCATTGGTAAGGTAATATGATTTCTTTATTATTTTCTGTCATTACTTTTAAAAAACACATTATATTATTCATGATGTAGGGGGGGGGGTCTGTTGGATCAGTGGTAGAGCATTGGGTTGAGGTGTGGCCCTGCCCAGCCACCAAGGGCCACCTTGGTGCCGGTCCTGAGCCCGGATAAAAATGGGAGGGTTGCGGCAGGAAGGGCAAACGGCGTAAAAAGTAATGCCAAATCTACGTGCAGAACACGTTCTGCTGTGGCGACCCCTGAAGGGACGAGCCAAAAGCTGTATATATTATATTATTTATTATATTAAACGCATTTGTATGTATATTTACGTTTCCTTATCTTATTTTGTGCCATCATAGTTGCTCCTTTTTGACTATGATAAGGTAGAGCTGGCCAATATGAACAGATTGTTCTTCCAGCCTCACCAGTCCGGCCTCAGTAAAGTGGAAGCAGCAGAACACACACTCAGGTAAACTCCAATGACAGCTTTTCTGTCAAAGCAAAGACATTGGAATTTCTTTCCCTTACACGTTACTCTATTTTCCCAACAGAAACATCAATCCAGATGTGTTGTTTGAGACCCACAACTACAATATCACCACAGTGGAAAACTTTACACATTTCATGGATCGCATCAGGTGGGAATTTTTGCTGTCCATTTGCTAGCTTCCTTTATTTGTCCCAACTCTTGCACAGGCCTTTACATCCAACTGTTCTGTGTCCTCAGTCATGGGGGGCTTGAAGAAGGGAAGCCAGTGGATTTGGTTCTGAGCTGTGTGGATAACTTTCAGGCCAGGATGACCATCAATACAGTAAGCAAGTTACAAAATTCACAACCTAGAGTAGATATTTATGCAGCTTTTCATTTTATAATGTTTGTTTTAGGCTTGTAATGAACTTGGTCAGATCTGGATGGAGTCTGGTGTCAGTGAGAATGCTGTTTCAGGACACATCCAGCTCATCATTCCTGGAGAGACGGCCTGCTTCGCTGTATGTCCACAGATAAAAATCCTCTTTTGTTTACATTTTAACAATGTACTCTGGCCCTGTTTTTATTTTACCCTATGAGAAACATTTTACTAATTATATTGTAATTGTATTGTATGCCTGTTATATTAGTGTGCTCCTCCCCTTGTGGTGGCAGCAAATATTGATGAGAAGACCCTAAAGAGGGAGGGCGTGTGTGCTGCCAGCTTACCAACAACAATGGGTGTGGTTGCAGGCCTCCTGGTGCAAAATGTCCTTAAGTAAGTTTCCATTGTTTAGGCCCAGGTTTAAACTTAAAGGGGCGTGTGTGCGTACAAGTTAAGCTAAAAGTTGGTAGTAAAATGTTCTGTCTTACAGATACCTGTTGAAGTTTGGTACTGTCAGTTATTATCTTGGCTACAATGCGATGCAGGACTTCTTTCCCACCATGACCATGAAAGCCAACCCTCAGTGTAATGACCACTTCTGTAGGAGACAACAAGAGGAGTATAAAGTGTGTATGCTTCCGTTATCAGGGTTTGGGGCCAAAGTTACGCAGACATTCACACGGTGCAGTACCAGGTAAATGTATTTGTTTATTTTCCTCTTCAGAAGAAAGAAGCTGAGCGACCTAACGTAGAAGTCATAGAGGTAGAGGAGGAAATTGTACATGAGAACAATGAGTGGGGTGAGCAAAACTATTATATTGCAAAATTACATTTACATACGTATTACATATTATATTGCATTGTGTATTAACATTGCTTGTGCTGTGCAGGTATTGAACTAGTTTCAGAGGTGACTGAAGAAGAGTTAAAGGCTGCGTCAGGTACCATGCCTGACCTGGCAGAAGGCATCACTGTGGCTTACTCCATTCCAGCCAAGGTTAGTATCATCTAAGATAAATAGTTTTAATGGAATTTACATGTATTTATTTCCAGGATTGAGCTCATCAACTTTAAATTTTAGTCCTTAAGATATACTTTTGAAATATTTAGCCTAACAAGTCTTCTGTCGTGTAAAGTTTATTAATATATAGTTGTTTTTTTTTGATTGTACCAGGATACAGTGAGTGGGGAAACTATAGAGGAGACCGAACAGAGCCTAGAAGACCTGGTGGCTCAGATGAGAAACTTGTAGGCATCAAGTACGAGCCATGTTTCTGCTATTGTGATAAAACGTTTATGTTCTATAGTAGAGGATTAGGGCCTCTATGAAAAAATGCTGAATTCTGACCTTTTTCCCTCATAATTCAGATTAAAATTGTTCAGAATTCAAAAAAGTTTGTAGTGGTCCTAATAATATTCCAAACTTTTCACAAGTTTATTCCAGTGCTTTATTTCATATCAAGCAAAATTTCAATGGCTGCTTGGGGGCATGACGTCAAACAAACCCAGAGTGAATTACTTGTAACAACTGAAGAAAGTAAGAGCATGAAAAGCTGTGCTGATTCCATTCTTTTGGCAAACATACATAAAATGCAAAAACAGTTAAATGTGTGATTTACTGATATACTGTAAAGGTTTGCAACACATGACAGTCTTTAATAAAATGTCTGTAAACCTAAATTTGTGTCACAGTAACTGTATTTTCTAAGGTCTTAATTAGTAATGCTCTGTTAGTCACTCAGCTTTAAGCTAACATCTGCTGTAAAAATACTGAAACAATGTTTGTCTCAATAAAGTATTTATTTGATGGAATACAGTTTTCTTGATATATTCGACATGATTTTTCTCATGTATAGATTTTACACATTTAATTATATTAATACAAATATGAAGATACACTGCATGTAGTATATTAGGTTTTGATACGTTGTTTTTATGTGATCAGACAAATGGTTAATTTATGGGTCTGTAACTTCGTGATTGTGTCTTTGGCAGTTTCTTTAAAAAAAACCCTCTTGCAAACTGAATAAATAAATGAATTTTTTGCACATACAAACTGGATCAGTACCTGTTATAGTGTTTCCTCAGACTTGGACTTGGCTAGTTTTGGAGACTTTACATTTTCCCCTTTTTAAAAAATAAATACTGGTAGGTAAACAGTTTAATGTGGCATTCTAATCTTTTTTATCACATAAATGTACCATTATTTCACAGCATGCACACTGGACTTCAACAGCAGCCGTCTAATGCATTATTTATAAAGTTAACTTAAACGTACTTAAGGACTTGTTAACCTGTTAATCGATATTCCCTGAACATTGTGAAATGCAATTGGGGGAGCCAATAAATGTGGAGTTTTTTGTCTCCTTGTAAGAAGCTTGAGAAGTAATTGCACTACATTTTAAGGCTTCTTAAAAAAATAATGAAACTAAATAACAGTACACAAACGTGTTCTTTACACTGCAAAGTAAGAAATGTTCCTATTCCCATTTATCATTTTTGTAGATTAAAATATACCAAATGTAACTAAAGTGACATCAAGCCTGCATATTATTTACCTCTGACCTCGGTGACAGTAAACACTTACGTCATTGAAACGGGAATTTGATGTCTGAGTAAAATTTGTAGTTCCAAGTCCTCAGAAGACTGATTTAACAGAAGTTCAAAGCTTCTCATACACATTAGGTCAGAGATATTAATAATACATATTAATACATAGGTTTCACAGTCTAACATTGTAGGTTTCTCAATCTTACTGCCAGTTAACAGTATATTTAACCAAATGCATAAATATTCATCCAATCACAGTGTGATAATTTATATAGTTCTCTTTTTCATGAAGCCATCGATCTGATAATTATACTCCCCTAACATAGTGTATTTATTAATTATTGTTCAATGGCACCAAGTGGCTAAATACAGTCATCTCGAGACATGTGGGAGTGGGGCAGGTCCTCTCACACTAAATGTGTCTCCACTGGAGGAATGGCGTGATGGGGCAATTCCACATACTAATGATGGCTCTGCCTCTTTAATCTCCATTGCACGCTTGTAAAGCTCTGCTGCCTTCTCAAAGTCGCCCTCTTCGTAGCTATATACCAAAGAGAAAACAGAACATTGAGAGATATAAAGACTTGTACAAACAATTGTCTCTTCTGATAAAGCTTATGTAAAATGTAACCTCCACTAATATACCTTAGCACAGCCAGGTTTTTAAGGGTTTCCCCAACACGTGGATGTGAGCGCCCCAAACTATCCTCATACACTTTCAGTGCTCGTTCGTAAAGGGGCAAGGCATCACTGTGTTTCTTCTGCCACAGAAAAAGAAAATTCATTTAATCTTTGCTCCAATCGACCTAAAAAAATGGATTATATCACAGAAATATGCAAACCATTATAAAGAGTCTCACCAGTTGGCAGTATAACACTGCTAGGTTGACCAGTGCTGTGGCCACACTTGGGTGTTTGGGCCCAAAACTTTTCTCCCTGATTTCCAGAGAAAGCTCATACAGTGGCACAGCCTTGTCCAGTTTCCCCTGTAAAAACAAACATCTTTAAATCAGAAATCCCAGAACTAACACAGAGTTAACTACTAAAAAGACAGGATATTAAAGTTTATGAGTCAAAAGGCACTTGTGTCTCACTCTGCGCTTATAAAGCATAGCCAGGTGTTTGAGTGTATATGCCAGCGAGGGGTGGTCTGGTGACAAGGCCCTCTTCCGAATGTCCAGCGCCCTTTCATACATGTCCTCCGCTGTCTCATACTCCCTCCTCTCTGTGTGCAGTGCAGCCAAGTTGTTGATGGACTGAGCACAGTCTGGGTGATCTGGGCCGAGGACTCGCTGACGCATCTCCAGGGAGCGGGTCAGAAACACCTTAGCAGCACTGGTGGGAGCAAAGAAAAATAATAGAAGTTCTAAACTGCGTTATACTGCATGAAACAAAAGCTGCACAGTAAACAGGTGTAACTGGCCTAGATTTGCACATTTAATCTCTGTGAAGTATATGGTGTTAATTGTCTCCGTGTGCATTCCTGCTGTTGTGTTTGCCTTACTCTAGATTATTTTGGAGGTAGTAAAGGACACCTAATTCATTAAGTGTCTTGGCACAGTCAGCTGAGTCCTTCCCCAGGGTCAGCTCTTCCAGCTGTAGGGCTCTACGCCTCAACAAATTAAAGCCATACTGAAAATAGGAGCAGACACAAGGCATGTAAAAAACAACTGACTGAGTATGACTAAACACATTGGCATTTGTGGAATATGCTCACCATATGACCTTTCTGGCGAGCAATTTTCTGACGTATCTTCATTGACCTATTCCTGAGTTTCTCTGCTTGTTCGTATCTGATTGTAAAAACAACAGGTGTAAGCCATTAAACATACACTTCAAATTAAATCCTGAATTGATTCCGTGTCTTATAGTTCTTTGACTTGTTAATAGAGTTTTAAGATCATTGGCAAAGGCTTTATTAATACCCAATGAACCATAATACAGAAATAACATAATAAATTCTCATTTACTTGTTTTGTTTCTGATAGAGCATAGCAAGTGACTCCAGTTCTCGTGCCACGCTTGCGTGCTCAGCGCCGTAGGCGTTCTCACTTATTTCTAAGGCCTGCTTGTACAGCTGCTCAGCATTGCCATATTTCTTCCACTGAACATAAACTCCAGCTAGCTGGTGCAGGGAGCGTGCTACACTGGGATGGTCTGGGTCCAAGGCTGTCTCCCTGATCTCAAGGGATCTCTGTAAAGGAGCTACAGCCTAAAAAGACAGAGAAAACCAGATACACATACAACTGTCAAAAATATGGGCAAATAAGAACAAGCAATGAAGAAAGGTCTATGCAGTGAGCATTAAGCATGGTTTAATTTAGCTGATGAAAAATTTATCGTTTTTAAAATGATATATTCTACCTGACTTGGAAGACCCAGGTCTTTAAGAAAACGCCCCAAGGTCTCATAAAGGTTTGCCAACTTCGTCATGCTGTCTTCACTCTCACAGTTCTTCTCATAGTGTTTCAGAGAGTCAAAGTATTCAGCAGCCATAGAGCTTTTGTCTTTTCCAACATACTGCCAATAAGCCAGGAGCTCAGAGAAGTGACCCCTGGAAAAAACAAACAACTCACATCTGTAGGACAATATCTCAACAAATTAGGCAGGTGATATGAGGTTATGTGTGTACATGTATTGTACCTCTTGTAGAGGTTTTGGGAGACAAACAGATTCAAGAGGCTGCATTGCAGTTTAATTCTGTCCTCCTGTTGTTGAAGTAGCCATGGAAGCTCATCTGCAACACGCCATGTTACACAATCTTGGCTGCACAGACACAGACACATACACAGTAAAAAGGGCTTTACTGACAAAAAAAATATGAATTTTGTTGCATGAGGAGAGCACAGTCAGTCTGGACCACCTGAGTTGCTGGCTAAAGTAATGGATGAGTTTCTCTCTGTAAGTAGCTGAGCTGCTTCCTCCACCCAAAAACTCCAACCTCACAGCTTCCCAAGCCTTGAAGACAACAGAAATAAACTATATACATTCTGTTTCATAGGAATATCACATTTTTTATTGTATTTAGTTTTTAATAACCTTTAGCTCAAAAATGATCTACTACCCAAAACCCAATTACCTGCAAGTGCTGAAACCTAATAAGTCCACAACGAAGTGTTACAATGCAGAGTCTGTTTAGGCGGTACAGCATAGAAGACAGTACAGGCAAGTCTAGCTCAGGAAATAGGTCTAGTACTTCTGATTCACTCATTCCATTATGGCTGCCACACACAAGGCACAGTATCTAGTTAAAAAGGGAAAATAAAGCCCACATTAAGCAGTTACACAAATAAAATAACACACACAACAACTACAGCAACAATAATGATCATAACAAGACTGTGTTTAAGTGAAGAGAAGTTATTTTTATTTCGTCTAGACATGTGTCACCTCTCTCATAATGTGTTGTTCTCTGTCCGTGTGGAGGGAGTTCACCATCATCTTAAGTGCCAGGCGATAGAGTGACATGGTGTCCTGACACTGCAGACATTCTTCCAGGCTCTTCTCCAGTGACCAACACGATCTACTGCATGACAGCAACAACACAATTTTCAAAAAACTTAAACCACTACCATGCACTCAGTGACCCTAAGCACCCTGTATTATCTTACAGAAAAAAAGAAAAACCTGATTTAAGCATTGCTTTATAGGACAATTAAAAAACAGACCTACAGTATTACTAAATGTCGAAAAAGCTTTCCAACTAACTTGGCAATCTTAAGATCTCTTCAAGACACCACCTGCACTTGCTATACCAGTGTTTGCTAACCTGGTGATGATTCTTGCCAGAAGTGTGACATACAGTGCATTGCAGGTTGATGCAGAGCGACAATGCCTTTCCAGCTTCTTCTCCTAAAACCAACACACATTACTGTGGGACGTAAAAGCAGACTTCCCGCATTTTTTGATGTAAAACCAAAACTGTTAACATCCAAATCTCATTTTAAAGATGATAATGACAATACAAGGATAACTGACCTGGTCCTTATTAAGTTTGAAATCCATACTCTGGCATTCTGCAAAGACAACACTCCTGACCTCTCTGGGACTCAACGGGTCCAAGTGGAGTGTGGGCCACAACCTGAAGAGAGGGTTTTACAAATGACACATATTACAGAAGCATTTAAAATGAGAATACTATGCAAGAAAATTAAATATTAACCAGTGCAAAATATAAATAAAATGGAATATGTAGGATTCCATTTGTGTCTCCTACCTCCAAGCTTGAGGACACGTCTCAACATTAACAGACACCACCACTCTAACATTCACAGGCAGAGGGTCAATCAGCCACTTCATGTGTCGCTCAGCTTGCTACAAAAGAAAAGATAAACTTTAGAGTAAGACATTTTCTAGAAGTATTGATGTGATTGAGTAATCTGGGTTAGACTATTGGGCTTATGCCTGTATTTGGTCGATCGAGTCAATGATGATGATGATGTTTCCTTGATGGCGTGCTGAAAGCCTTTCTAGCCAACGAGGAAATTCCTCCAAGATCTTACTGGGTTCCATGGACAGGCCAGAAATTGACCAGAAGTGCTGCAGCAGCTATGCGACAACAAAAGTCAGTCTAAACATTCCTCTGTTACCCAAATAAACAGTAGGACATAACCGGTTGCACAGATACTAGAATTACACCTGCAAGAGAGAGCCCTTACTTTGACTGTGAGGCGTTTGATAATGAGAACTGGCTCTGAGCTTGTGGACAGCGGGCGACCAACAAAGTGATACAGAAACAAGGTGTTAGGGGATTGCTTCTGCTGTAGCTCAATCCTGAAAAGAATTATTGAAATCATCAAAGTAGAAATAAAACATATTCACAGTGTCATCCATAATGATAGGGTGCACAGTTATAAAAACATCTAGTCGTTCAAATAAAAAAAAATGGACCAACCAGTGGGGGAATGTATCATGTTAAACTAAATCAATCGGTTCTTACCATTTCGCAAGTAGGAGTGATTTTCCTGAGCCTGGACCGCCAGACACCAGCAGAGGAGGAGTGGGAGGGGGAGCGGCTATCATATCGTTCAAACGATCTATATACTGGGAAGAACATCACATGCAACTGACACTCAGATTTAATTAAATTATTTGACTTGTAGACATGACTGACGATGTGGAAAGAGAGGATTTGCCCTACCTTTTGAAAGCCTAAGTGAGAGGTGGTGCTGCTACAAGCCTGCTGATAGGACTCATTCTGTTCCTGTTCATCATGTAGGTCCCACAGCACATCTCCAGAGTCTTCCTCACGCCCCTCCTCTATCACCGAGTCCTTACAATAAACATCTGCTCCTTCAAGACCCAGCAACTCCTGAAAGTAGGGAGTGAAAACGAATGTTTAAAATGTTGCGAGGGATACAAGACGTGTGCTCACATCCCTATGAAAAAGCTGCCGTAAATGATCCCTTTCGGTACCTGTTTCATGATTTTCTCTAGTTGAGCATAAATCAGGTCAGCCCCATCCTCTTCAGAACCACTATGATCCACCACCTGGGTTCAAAACATATCAACCACTGTGTAGCAGCTAGTAACCAGAAAAATTCAGAATTTCCACTTTGACACCACATTTATTAGAATAGTTGTACTGTGCATGTACTGTATAAGCTTATATTGGAAAAGCCCAACTCTGCAAGCGTGACACAGTATTGGCTCTGAATACCATGATCATTTATGTGTTTATACAACGTTATCAAAAAGAAAACAAAACATAACAAAACAGAGCACATGCACGAACTCTTGCACACACACACACACACACACACACACACACACACACCTTGACTTTAGCAGCCTTGTCTGCAGCATTCACCCTTTCGAGCAGAATCCTGGTGTGTCCAGTCAATTGCTTATCTTCTTCTGTCCTGAGGTACAGCACCAGCGGATGACCATCTGGATTCTTCACAAAAGCTTCTTCACAATCCTCCACCACAAAACTGCACACAGGCATTTAGTTCAAATATCAAAAATGTACATTATTTTAAATAAACAACAGAATTATTATATAGCCTTCATTACATGAGGGTATCTTAGTGCAGAATATTTACAGCACCTATTGACAGTTGATTTCAGAAGAAGCACACACACAGAGCTCCTTTCAATCTCCTGCTTGCGCTCGACTGTGTACAAGGCAGCTTTCTCCTCTGGGAAGTAGACATTCAGGTAGAAATGGCCTAGACCCTCACACATCTTCCGTAAAACAGGAGAGTGTTTCTGTAATAAAAAGGTGCAGGCATTTCCCAGATAAAGATTAATGGTAGGTTTTTACAAAATTGTCATTTTAAACCAAACCAAACTCCACTCACATTGTGTTCTTAGAGTCTGACATTTAGGCTAGTCTTAGGTTAAAAAATGTATTTCCTTAAGATCAATTCAGATTCTTTCTGTCAATGGAGACACAATGTTTTTTGTCAGCAGAAACCACTGAGTAAGACTGACTGTTCTTGCTGAAAGTCTTAACCCTGTGTTATGTTATGCTCTCCTGGCACCCCAAAAAAGAAAGAAAACCTAATGTCACTATAGCCTATTACAGTATTTACAGTTACAATGACTTACCTTAATAAAGATATCCAACTCAGCTTTGGTCTCCTGGGTAAAGATTAGGTAGCAGCGTACTGTATTACTCCACAAGGCCTGAGGCACGTGAGGGGAGACTTGAAGCAGACTGGCCACTGCAGCATCCCAATCATCTAACAACAAGAGATATATATCTAGGTAAAGTGTACAGGTAAAATACACAGATAAGTGTATTTAAAGTCTATCTATCTCTCAAAAATAGATAAATAAACACTTATATAAGTAGTGTCATTGTAGCAAAGATGGCTGAAATGTTTGGCCACATCTTCAAAGCTTCCAATTCAAGGCATCATGATGGTTACTTACCTCTGCTAACATTTGCAAATGGCCCTTCCACATCAATCAAGCTATGAGCAAACTCAGGTCCTCTGAAGGTCTGTTGCAACTGCATCATGCTACCCATAGAGGGCTCACTTCCTAGTACACCTCCAGTCCAGTACTCACACTGTGTCCCGGCAGCTACATAAAATGAGAAAACACATTAATTGTGTTTTTTATTTCTTAAATCACTTAATACAAGATCCTATTGTGCAGTGTGCCAACATAAAATAAATACCTTTAAACATTAAGCATTCTGGGTTCTACTTTTGTCTGTCTGCGCACATGAAAAGAAATGGGTATGCTGAACAGATAAATCTAAAAGAGAAAGCTCCACCATGATGGACTTCTTGGTCTTACCAGTGACAGTGGTTTGGTTTTCATCTGAGTCATATTCATTTGGGTCATATACTTGGATGCCTTGAGCCTGCAACTGTTGCAGTTTGGCCTCCAAGTCCCTCTTGGCACGCAGTAGATCCTGAATCTCCTTTTCTTTTGTCTCTCGGAAAATCTGGAGGTTTAGTCAATGGGTTAGAATTGCAGTGATTATTGGAGAGTAAGGCATACGGTGACACATGCGACGTGGGTTACCTTAAACTGCCGTTTTACTTTGTCCCGGTCGTGTTCAAAGGTGGCAGCCCTTTCCATAGCTTGGTACTTTGCCTCAAGAGCAGTTTCTTTTTCTCTAAGGATCTTTTGGTAGGTCTTCTGTAGAGCCTGTTGTCAGATTGAGAATGATGGTGATCACTGTGAAAATACTTACAAACCCTTCATTTATTAACCAATAAGCTTGTACTGTGATAAGCTAGTATTCTCTGAACTGCTACCTGTAACTCAGCTCTCAGCCTCTTGTTTTCCTCATCCAGCTTGGCTTCTTTCTTTTGCATAGATGAGATCTCGTTATTCTTGCTGACACGGAAAATTTCATACTCTTTACGGAGTCTTTCATACTCTGCAGCATATTCTAGATCCACAGAACCTGTCGATTTGAAACTGGCGCCAATTACTCGAGGTCCTCGCCTAAAGGAACTGGGCAGGAGTCTCGCTTTGGGCTTGACCTCAACTGGGATCTCACAGGCTTCTCCACCTTCACCTCCATATCCGTCCTCAATCACCTCTCCTGGGCTGACCAAAGAGGACGCCGTGCCCATGGTCGCAGCCTAAGATCTAAACCACTACTCAACCTTTTTGAATGCCCATACTTCAGTTGTGAAGAGCAGTGAACTTTCCTGCAGGACTGTTTTGTAAGGCTGTGGATCTCTGTGCTGGACTAACTGCAAATTGCATGCAGGTCTCGCCCAAGCTGAAATATGTTCTTGTACTTTTAAAGTGATTAGCCTTCATTTCACACTTGAACTTGCACCATATGTGTTGGAAGAGTTGAGTTGAAGAGGTCTGGATAAGGTGGTGGGATTATTATTTATTTTTTTTACTTTTTTACAACCCCTTAATGATCTAAAAGTAGAAATAGAATTGTAATTAGAAGGCAGAGTTAGTAGTTGTTACATAGTGAAAAACAAACACCCACTTCATGCTAGCAAAACAACTGATTTCCCACAGAGCAAACTCAAAGACAACCTTAAATTATACATGTAAAGTATCCAGACTATATCCAAACGTATAGTACCCGTAGCGGTTTCTGTGAAACATATATAAAAAAAAATCTGTGGCAATGTTAGACGATTGTCACAGAAGTTCTGTGCCGTGATGAAAGCTAGTTTCTCCGTGGACCATCAAAATATGCTACGTTAGCCAATGCACGAGAGTTTCATGGTTAGCCACAAAGCTAGCTTTTACTTGCCTTCTATAAAAACCCCACACTCGAGCCGTTAGGGGATAACCTCAACTAACAAACAAGTAACTTGGCTGAAGGCGAATAATTTTCCCTTGGTTAACGATTACTTTTCTATTTGTTTAATCTAGCTAATAGCGAATAAAATTCGTGTAACTCAATTGAAGGACCAAAAAAAAAAACAACTCAAGTCCAGGGAACATAACGGTGCATGCAGAATTAGCAACACTAGCCGTCCGACACACCTTCATTTACTACTGTAAAAACTTGAGGATGAACTTAGTCAGGTCCGAATTTTAGCTGCAACTAATCGCTGACTACAAGTATATGAGAATACAAATAAAGCTGAGTTAAACAAACAAGAATACACTCAGTCCACACCAGCTTCAGCTTCTTCCTGGCTGCCTTGGTAACGTCGATTTACGGATGCTTGTGCAGGACAAACTGGGTAAATGTCAATTATCTTGGCTTACGGCGGACAAGTACTGTGCTCTGCATGAGACCACCAAGACGTAGGAGCTGTACGTTTTAAAAGGTTACATAGTTATGCAGTCCAAATTTAGTCCAAATTATTTATTTAGTCATTTCTTTAAGTAGTAAGCCTTTATTTCAGAGCCAGATCAAAAGCAACCTGCTATACTGGTGCCCTTGGAACTGCTGGCAAGAGGAAGAGGTAGTATGTTGACTTTCACACAGGTTCATTTTCCATTTAAAAAAAGTTCAGAGAGGTTCGTAAATATTACTAACCATTATGCAAGACACATCTTAAGCTCAAACACACCAACCACAGTAGTGGTGGTAGTATGATAATAGTACCTATATGATGCTCCAAACAAGAACTGATCACCTGCATCACTCAGAATACAAATTTGACAGGATGCCAAATAAATATACTTTACCTATTCAGTATCTTTGATTATAATCTTGCATTATAGATGTATCATTAGTTGTAAATTAATCTTTTAATGTCAGAACTAATTAAACTCTAAAAAACAACACAATAAAGGATGGTTTTGGAAAATTTTTATTGTTTACATGTTATCTGATGCGCTTTGATGATGTCTTCTGTTTTTAGGGAACAAATCAAGCAATTTGTTCCGGTATGCATTGTTCAGGAAGAAGTACATTACAGGATCCAGTACACCACTGACACAGGTAAAGGCAGATGTGATCCGATTAGTTCTTCCTAGTGACTCACAACTTGCTGCAGTCAAAGGTCCACGGTTGTGACGTTCAATATAGATCACCCGGCTCACATGGTAGGGCACAAACGCAAGACAGAAGTTTGTCACGATGAGGATGATCATTTTAATGGCTTTGTCTTTCACTGGTCGTTCTTCCTGTTGTTTGATTGTCCTTAGTTTTAGCAGAATCAGTATGTAGGAAACCACTATAGTGGTGAGGGGAATAAAAAATGCCACACTAGAGGACACCAAAGCCTTGGAAGATGGCTTTTCTAAGTATAGGTTGTTGCAGTTGCCAGTTGACTTGTTGGGTATATCCTTTTTAGAAAAAAGGATAGGACTCATAGACACAATAATCAAAGCCCAAAGTAAGAAAACAATTACCTTTGCATATGTAGCCTTCCTAAATGACTGAGATTTTATAGGTAGAACAACAGCCAGAAATCTGTCCAAGCTGATCAAACTCATTAAATACATGCTGCAGTACATGTTTAGGTAAAACAGGAAGCCTGATATTTGACAGAGGATGGGTCCAAAGGGCCAGTGGTTATCAGACAGATGGTAAACTATACGCATGGGTAATATGAAGACATAACAGAGGTCTGCTGCAGACAGATGCTTCAGGAAGACTTTTGATGGAGATGTTCTGCCCTGGTGAAAGAACGCCCACAGTGCCAAGGCATTCCCAGGCACCGCAACGATGAAGATCAGGATGTAAAATGTAGAAAACATGATGTTCTCTTGGTGGGAGTCACCGCCATAGACACACTCTCTCTCCTCCTCAGAGGTGTTCATAGTTGTTGTGTAGAGGATCAGCCTGATGCAGCACATAATAGACACAACCAACCTGTTACTATAATTATTGATTATTATTAATTATTGATATTGATTGCCATGAATTCCTGCAGTCACATGATTTTGCTATGTTTCACCAAACCACAAAGTTAGACCTAAACAAAGATGCACAGTGCACTTGTGGAAAAAATAGTTTTAAGTGATAACCTCTGAACATGACCACAGCATCATTAGAAAGAGGAAGTTCTCTGATGGTGTCTGATAAGTGTGGAAATGCCATACTAGTCAGACACCATTAAAAGACAAATGACATTTAAGCTACATACAAGAAATACTTTTGTTTATCAAATAGTATAACAAAGAAAAAACATCATTTTCACAGTCATAATGCAAACCACATGAATGTAAATTACACTTCCAATCTGTCTTAATAACACATTTGATTGGGGTGAGATACATTTGTATTTAGGTAAAGAAAACTTCTAGTTGTTGTCTATTTAGTTTATGCACTAAGCTATACGTCATTACACTGAAATAGTGTATAGACCCCTAAAGCCTGTTAATGGCTGCTATGTAGTAGCTGTTTCAACTAATGTAAATGACACCACTAAACTTAAAAAATTTTGATTTAAAGTTAAAGACCCAGACCAATACTTTTTTTATTATTTTGCAATTCATAATTTAATCCATAAGACTGTAACGGTAGATTTAAGTGTCAATAAACATTAATATTCTTACCTGTAATCGTAGAAACAGAATGCAAATAAATAGTATCTCACAGGGGAGAAAAATTTGGTGTGACTATAGAAAAAGGAATTGAGAAGCACCTCTACTTTCACACCCACACACACGCACTTAAAGTAGACTGTGAAACAAGAATTAAACAGGAAGCAAACAAAAAAAAAAGAGACTCAATGCACTTCAAGCATGCAAGTGTTTATTTTTGCTACTCCAACACAGTTTTGTCTTTACCACATTGCTCTGTTATAGTATGATTTAAAGCTTTACAAAAGGAGAGAAAACCAAATATTTACAAAATCTATCTGTGCAAACATAATTCTTCTTTTACACCACTCTCCTAAAGTATCGGAAAGGCATGCATACAAATAAACTTTGGTATGTTAACAAAACTACTTGTTTTCTAATTAGAAGCATCTATTTACTGTACATCTGGTAGAACTGATTCATCACTTAGTTTTTAGTACAGTTTAAATTTAGACAACATTACATGTTAACTTAACAAACCGAGACCAGCAGTAAAAAAAATCTGAATTTTTTTTTTACTCCTGAAAATGCTTCAACTAACACTTCAACCAAGCGGGTGCCGGTAAATTTCCCTAAATCTTGTGACTGCAATAGGCCTGAAGTGAGTCACTGTACAACAACTTTGGCAAAGAGGCACATAAAATGAAAACTTGAATAACTCTTCATACCAGGTTTACACATCTGCAAAAGAAACCGGCAGTTTATATTGTTGAAAACTGAGAAAATACTCTTAGAAAAACAGAATAATGAGTCCAACTTTTGAATGTCTGTATACATTATGTATACATTCATAATAGGCATTTACAAGGGCTGTGTTGAATGTCTAGCAACATAAGAAGCATAGAGGATTAAATATACTATGGTTATCGAGTCTCTCATTTGAAAAATAAAACAATATTTACATGGTACTTTGTGATTGTACATCAACTCTATATTCCCTGCAAGAGCTAGCTACAGCAAGAAAAATTTATTTAACACCATGAGATACTTCCACTTCAACGACAAAGTGGTAAATCTAAACAGGTTTTAGTTCTACTATAAAACATTTTGTCAGAACACCTTCAAGAAAAAGTCAAACTAGTGTAAGTATGATCAAAGTTTTCACAAGGCAACTCAAATAAGAAAAAATAAGAAAAAAATCATTGGTGTGAGAATGCCAGTGTCAAATAAAACATGAAGTAGGGGAGTGCAACACTGAATACTTTTATAAAAAAAGAAAAAAAAAGAAACCAAAACAATATAAAATAAGACATGACCAAGTCTACCTGCTATGTGGCAAAGCCTGAGAAGCGATAATGGGGCTAAGTAGTATCCTTAGCTGCTGTGGATGTTGGGATGCAGGATTTGCCGCTGCTGCCATTGTGGGACCTGTAGCTGGTGAAGCTGGGGGTGTGTATGGTACGGATGCTCTTTCCACCTTGGCCCAAAGATGTGGGCGACAGAGGGGAGGGGGATGAGGAGGAGCATGAGGAGGATGAGGAGAATGAAGAGGAGGAGGAGGAGTTCACTCGACCATTCTGAGTCTGTGAGGAGAACGACAGAGCTTTACCTGTGTGCTGTGAGGATGTGGGGAGTTTGAGGGATCCGTTAGACAGGGAGGGGATGTGGGAGGAGGGAAGGGAACTGGAACGAGGAGCGTGAGAGGACAGGATGGAGGACTTTGTCACAGAGGAGCAGGAGGAAGGGTTAATGGGATTAGTAGCATCTGAGTTTTGTGCAGACTGGGAGCTGCCTTTATTAGAGCTAGGATAAAAAGCAGGGATTTTAGAGATGGGTACAGTAGGGGAGGCAGTTTTATGATCCCCTCCCACTCTTTTAGCACTTCCGTTAGCCTGCAAACAGAGATGCCAAACAGATACTGGTTGTCAAAATAGAAACCTGGTGAGATAATAGATATAAAAGGCAAGACGATGTTAAACAAAACTACAAGTTATGCACATAGGAACACATTATGACTGCCCAAACATTAATATTACTAAGACACAACTAAAAGACACTAAAACAACATATACAGAAGCTCTGTTTTTGCTAGGTTACATGAAATGTGAGACACATTGGACTAAGAGACATTTTACCAAGGAACAGAACACTGCAAAGGTTAGACAGTGTGATGTCAGACAGGAGGGGCATCTCAATAGACTGCCTGTGTGTTAAGAGGAGCTGTTAGCTTTGTGGGGCTGAATTCAGAAGGCAAAGATGCAAGGCTAGAGGGAATTAGACAGCTTGGTTAGGAGTGGGAAGAGCGACAGCAGACAGCGAGAGCAATCTCGTCCAGTGTTGCACTGAAACTGATGTTGCAAGATGGTGAGTTGTGCCGATGTTTCGAGGCCAAGGAAATATATCACAGTGAGGTTAAGAAGCTATGCAGTAATGCTGAGTTTGAGAAGGGGTGCATTGTGAGAAGGGAGGACACAGCTGAAAAGTCGGTTAGGTTTGTATTTTTATGTAGCCATAAGCATCCGGGGTTTTGGCAACACTGTATTGGAACTCAGCTGTGATGGGAACTGGAGATGTGATGACAACTCAGATGACACTTTTCCTTTTTTTTGTTTTGTTTAGTCACCAACACAGTGAAAACCATGACCAGCGTGGACATGCAGAAGCATACAGTACAGTGATGTTATGGGGTAACAGTCAAGAGTCAAACATGCCTTCTTGTCAGTGCAGGCTCGAGAGAAACATTAACAGATCCACAGTTGCCACCAAGGCAACCTTACTTTTTTAAACCCTATGAAATCTCACAGATTTTATAGTCTTTTTTCCCCTTATAATACATGCCTCATTTTTTTTCGCTCCCTAGCCTCTGGTAAGGCCCTACAGTAAAACTACCTGTCGGAACTGCCTCTGAGCATCCTGCAGTTTTTGCGGCTTTCCTGCTTTGTCAGTAGTACCCGGTGACTGCCTGGACTTCGCAGACAAAGGGACGGGCATCCGACTAGTAGGGGAAGCGACACTGGCGTTCTGCAAGGGGATCCAACGAAAAAACAAAACAAGAAATAAAACAAAAGAAAGAAAAAAAACACACACACCACATAGGAAGTATGAAAAATCAAGGCACTTAACAGGTACAAAAAACCTGTTCAATCAACACCAGTGAAAGATCATGCACCCAGTGAGACCATAAAGGTTAAAGTCAATACATGTAGTACAGTACATGCAGTCAGGAATAAGAGAGATATCAGCACTTAATCATCATGAGTGTCTTTGATGATGAGTGTGCCACTTGTGGAAAACCTCAGTTTCAGCAATAAACGTAAGGTGAAAGATGGCAGCTAGGAACCCAATAAAATGCCACCCCCAATCATGTCACCATGATTTGACAGAGGGAAAAAGCCACGGGGGACAACATTTCCAAGTGCCTGTGGATTAATGATTTTGTTTATTCAGTGGTTAGGGTTGGAGTGAAGGTAGGTTGAAGACTGAAAAAGAAGGACCCAAAGCCTCCTGGAGCAACAAGAGCTAGAGAGAGACCTGTTGTATGGTGCTGGGGGCACTGGGGACAGTGGTGGTGTTGGTTTTGTGGGTAGTTGGAATGACTACAGGGCGTGGAAGGAGCTGAGGTTTAGTCTTCTTCTGCAAAGACTTCTTGCTGGATACCACAGGGCCTGGTCCTCTGGAGGTAGGGAGAGAGAAAGACCTCTTCAGCCCCCCTCCTTCTGAGCTTTTCCCATTTGCTGGTTTAGCCTCCTCTGCAGAACACGGCTCCTCCGATGATCGTGGTCCCATCTCACTGATAGTGGTCTCAAGCTGCTTTATGGTCTCCTCTAGGCTGTCCAGTGTCTTGTAGGTATTCTTCCGGATTTCATCAGTCCTGCAGAGGGAGTCTGAATTCTGTCTAGTCAGCATAGCTGACGCTGGTGCCTTGGGGGTCTCAGCCAAGGATTTTGAACGTGCAATCTCAAATCGTTTTGCTTCTTTATGCTGCCTAATAGTACCATCTACTTCCTCCTCCTCTTCATACACAACCACCTGCAGAGTCTTCTTTCCTGACTTAGTGCCTGTGCGAATCGCCTGAGTTAGTGCTGCCAGCTGTTTCTTAGGGAACCTAAACTTGAACTTCTTTTTCCCGTCCTGCTTGCCATCTCCATTTGAGTCTACGTTTATTCCACTGTCTATTGTTTCAGATATAGAAGACGAGGATGAGGATGATAAGCTGACAACGTCAGCAGTGCCTTGTGAAGAGCTGGCCTTTTTGCGATCAACCATCTCAGTCCCTCCAGCATTTCCCTGCAGCTCACCACTTCTCTCTGAATCCGACTCCTCACTTTCCTCATCGATGCGCTCTTCTGCTAGCATCCTCTCCAGTTCCTCCTCACATTCAAAGATGGTGGACAGGCGCTTGTAAGCTGAATGAATGTCCATGGGCTCATCAAAAATGATGATGACAGGCTTCTTACTGAAGCCATTATCCTGTGATGCAGTGGAATCTGTTAAGAGGTTCCCTCCGTTTGTGGCACCACCTACGGTAACTGTCTGAACACTTCCCTTTTTGGCATTTACCAGATCCTGGTACTCGCCACAAGAAAGGGCCTGAACTTTGGTGTTAGTTATCATAAATGCTATGTTGTCTGGGGGTGGAGGTGCCTCCTCACCTGGTAAGTCAGGACTAAGACCAGCCCCCTCATCACTAACCTCACAAATAACCTTAGGTGGCTCACTGATTTCACTAGAAGCCTTTTTAGGTGAAGCAACAGAACTTTTGGGATTCCCTGTTACATTACTGGTGACTGTGGTTGCCATAGATTCAGGAATTTTATTCTTATTGGAAGAAGCAGGCCCCTGAAACATTTTACTTTTCTTCTCATTGTTAATTTTGTTGAGTATTTTTCCCTTCTCCATTTCTGCACTGGTTTTCAAGGACTCTGAGCGTTTAACATGCTTCTTTGGAAGTTTGAATCCATTCAGTCCCACAGGCTTAGGTGATATAGGTGGAGGTGTAACTGCTTGGGGTGATTTAGGTGGTGGAGACTGTGGCTGCTGCGGATTTTCCTGGCTTGAAGAACTGTCATTAACATTGACATTTGACACCTGTGTAGAAGGCTGTGTGGGCTCTCGATGTTCAGGGGATTCTTCTATTCCTGACGGAGATGGTTGGTCTTTGTGAATCTGGCCAGTCACATAGTATATGACCTGTAATTGTAAAATGTATTTAAAAAAGTCAGGTTATTTAGGACTAAAAAAAATGCCTTAATATGCATTAATTACACATGAATATAGAGTTATTTATTTAAAGGCATACATACCCCTTGGCTCTGTCTCATAGTTGTATTCCCATTTTCATCTGTTTCTGGATCTTTATCCTCCTGACTGGGCTCTGAACTCTGCTAGAACAGTGTGTGAGGGAATAATATTACTGTGCAAACTAGTGTGCCAGGGTGTTGTGGGCTAACTGTGAACTCACATACATGATTGCTGTAGCATTCACAGTGTTGACTGTGCACTGGGAAATGATTGTGTACAAGGCACCAGCACAAATATTAAGTATGCTATAGTATGTATGTAGTAGGATTTCATTCAGTTTCAAGCCACATGTATGTGTGAGGTTCTTAAATGCTCTATGTCAAAATGTAGAAAGGCCAATTAATGCATTAATAATTAATACATTTAACTTCTTAAAAGCTAAAACTAAGAGCCACTTTTATGTATAAATACTGATAGGATAAATTAAAAAAACATTTACAAGGTAAAGTTGGCAATAATCAAATTTCATTTTGATTTTGTTTTTAGAAAATGTGTCCTGTGGTTAATTATCTTTTCCTATTAACTTTCTGTACTGTTTATATATGTATATATATATATATATATGCATGACTGCTCACCATACTTTCACATCCTTAAAGAAATGTGGTGCCTTTATTTTTTATTTTCTTAAATGTTAATAGCATATTACCACTCATTGTAAACCTCTATTTTGCTGCACTCTGAAAGCGCTGGTATTTATATGACATATTTTTAAAACAAGAAAAGGAACGAAATAGTCAATGCAATAATGCAGTTGAACGTAGCCTTGCTGTCTTGGCACAATCACAAAATAAAAATAAATGTTTATATTTTTTAATCTAAATTTAAAAAAATAATAAAGCAATGTGGTGGTTACATAGGTTTTAAGCTGGGAAAGCCAATTGAGGTGAAGTTGTGCAAAGACAGAGAAAGAACAAAGTAATTTCTTAGAAAAGTTCAAGTAAGGGAAACAGCATGCAAAGTGGCCAGACTGACCTCTAGTGAACCAAGTCTGCAAAAACAGCTTGTGCCTACAATACAAGTAAGCTTGACCTACGTTGATTCTCTCAATTTTCAATAATTTTAGAAATATTTGTTCTGTTTATTTTGTATGAAGACATGTCATTAAAGAAAGACAGAAGACAATTTAAGTGCCTGTAAAATACAGTGCCAAAGTCTTTATTGAGTTGGAGAAAAAGACAAGTGGTAATTAAATCGGGGGGAAAACACACCATTGTCTGGTCCAGGCACGCAAAAGACACAGCATCTTTTCAGAGGCATCATTTTATGCAGACTTAGACTCGAGCTGTGAATTAAGAGGAGAGGAAAATGGAGGCAGCAAGGAAAGGAGCTTTTTGGAGGCAGCTGTTACAGGTCTCTCTCGAGCCAAAGCAGTGGTGCAAAAGTCATAGAAGTGTTAAGACACAGCCATTGGTTGTATCAGACAGTTGGCAGAGGCAGGCAGTTAGCGGGGCGGCTGCACGGCGACTTGTATTTTACCTTTTTCTCTTTGAGGGGCAATAAGGCCCCAGGTCTTAGTTCTCTGATTTGCGGATCAATTCGAGTGGTGGGCTCTACCAAATTTTTCACCACTACATCCTTAACTGTGCACTTCTGGAAAACCTAAAGAGTAGAGAAAAGTAAGGGGGAAAATGGGGACAAGGATTTTGGGGGGTAAGGAGTTTGAGTATCTTTGCAACCGCCACAGCTGTAAAACCCCACACCTGGCGAAATTGTATTCAAAATCAAAGAGGATAACTGTCAGGGCCTATCCTTTGCCACCTAAGGAGGTCAATCATCACAGGAAGGCAACCCAGACCCACAGTGCAGAATAAAGCAAATCCAGAAAGACACCTTGACACACCCAATGATTGTATGTGATTGAGGGAGTGTTTGTGGGAGTGCATTCATGTACATATGTGTCTAACCTGGAGCTCTGCCATGATCTTGTCCCCTTCATCCTCCTCTTCATTGGGAACGGAGGCAGTAACAGGGGGAGGAGTAGAAGGCTTCGGCTTGATTTCTGGTGGAACCTTGGCAGGTTGGCTTTGGGGATTAGAAGGTGGGACCTCCTCTTCACTCTCCTGTTAGATTTAATGTGACCAAAATCATTTAGTCATCAATATTTTAGGTCATACCAAAGATTGTTCCATGGTTAAGGAAATGTCATTTAATTGTATTTTTAATCAATTGTATTTAAGGAGGCTCTGTAAAAAAGCTGAACAAGCTCCACTGTTTCCGGTACATTATTGCAATTTGTGGACTTTGTGGACACCTCATATACTTCATACACTGAAAAAAAAAGAAACAATAAAAAGCCCAGGAAAGAAAGTGCAAGATACAAAAAAATGTCTCAACAATGAGAATCCAAGCTGCAGCTGCTGTTTGACCAGATTTAAGAGGACTAGTGCCAACCAGACTGACCTGAGCTGAGACAGACTCCTTCCTGCTGGTGTAGACCACCTCACCAGAGCGGGTGGTGGTCATGCCTGAGCTCAAGCTGGAATAGGTTTTCCTCGGAGGTGGTGGAGGTGGAGACTTGTTGGATTTTTCAAAGCCCTGCTTGTTAAAACTGTCAGTAGGCGCTGGCTTTGTGGCAGTCTTGGATGTTTTCTCCAGTACAGGTTTGGCTGGTTTCTCCATCAAAGGCTTAGAGAGTTTCTCGGCTCCCTTCTTGGCTAGTTTGTCTGAGTAAAACTCAGTCTGGTGTTCTTCTGTCATACAGAATCGTAAAATTATACAGGACGACATGAGCTCATACATAATAAATCATGCATAATGTGTCCATGTTTGTGTTGTTTCTGTAGGTAACATTTCTGCTAGACTTGTACCTGAAGGTGACTCCACAAGATTCTGGACATGATCTGGTTCTTCACTGGCAGCAGGTGGCACTGTTGGGTTCTCTTCTACCCCTAGACTGGGAATTCCCTTCATCATATTAGCCTGGGCCTCTTGGAGGATCTTCTCAAACTCTTTGCCATTATAATGACTCATGTTTTGCCTCTTCTCCTCCCACTCCTTCTCTGCTGCCTACAAGTTGCAAAGAAAAACAAAGAAAAAACAAGCAGCGAGGAAGCCGTGAAAATATGTCACTCCTACAACAACAAAATGTAATTAGAGAAAAGAGTGCAAAATAAAGCTATTTACTGAAGTGACTGGTTTTACATTTTTATAGGATACTAATTAGAGATTGAACATCACTACAGCTTTACGATGTTGGATATAAACAAATCAAGATCATATGCCCCTGGTTAGGTAACCAGATATACCTCTATCGACATGGCTCTGTTTTTGCTCTTGTCTTGACTGCTCTGCAGCTCCTCTATAACAAGTTCCTGGTTTGCTGTGCCGTTGCCATTATTCACTGGGTTCCCGTGCGCCTTCTTATGAAATGTGGGACTGGGTGATTGTGAGGCACCCCCTCTGGGAGACTCCCGGCCTTGACTCTTGCTTGGGTTGGGACTGGGAACCTGAGTGGGACTAGGGGTGAGCGGGGGACTGGGCTGAGCAGTCAAGGCTGCAGACTGCTGGGACAAATGCATATGGACTGGGGAGCTCTGGACATGATGGATGACCACTGGGGAGGAAGGCATCACCTCTGATCTGATGGTGGAGCTCTGAGGCTCGAGTGGGGCTGAGGTGGAGCCAGGTTCGACTGCTGCCGGTGGCGCTTCTGCAGGTGTCTCAGATGGAGGACTGTTTTCCACTGGCCCTTTCTGATGACCCTCAGTAGCACACCTGCAGAGAGGAGGGAAACTGTGTGTGACACAAACCATGTAGTAGACAGGCCATTCTCTCATAGAGTAAACAAATGGAAAAACGAAATAAGACTGATAGAAATCTATTTTACAACCAAAGCTAGTATTTCAGGTTTTGTTGATTTCTATTTCAGATTAGGAATACACCAAATCTCAAAATTATAAAAGCAATGTTGATTAATCTGACACGAATGTTGAAAAACTGACCACAAGCTAAAATACAATGTCTTATGGTTTGGCACCAAGGCCTGTTTCAGACAAAATACAAGAGAGACATTGAGGAAGAGAGAGAGTTTGGTATCTGTGACATATTAAAATGGAAATGAGGCGCTACAGTGTCCACCAAATTAATTCACTTATCGGTTCAGTGAAGGCGATGGAAGTAAATCAAGCTGGACGCCGTACTCTTCTGTCCACACGGGAGGACCCTTTTGATGGGATGAAGGCTGACTTGCCAGTATAATCAAACAGTACAATCTCCCACTTCACAGGCCCCAGTGAGTCACTGTGCAGACTGCTTTTTGTTTTCATCTTTACTTCGCTCTCTCACTTTCAGCTCCCATCTTCTAGCAACCCCCTCTCCTGAGTCCTACTTTATCTACTTTGACATATTTTTCTCTATTATCCCCCTACCTTCTCAAGGTGCTGAGTGTGTCAGTCAGGCTCTTGACCCTTTTCAGCATGCTATCCAGTTTATGTGGCTCCTCCTTCAGAAACTTGACAGCTTCCACTTCTACCCTGAGCACAGCCCGCATCCTGGTTTGTAAGGGTGGGAATTCTCCTGTGGAAGTACAGACAGGGAAACATGAAATTATCTTGTTAACAGCTATTGTTAAAGAATAGTTTTGATCAGTCTCATTTTTCCGATTTAGATGTTTTACTTCTACCTACATTGTCAATCCTAGAGTTGGGGAAAACCATCATGATAACATTTTGACTGACACTCAAATCCATATTTATAATATTTGCATGAGGATTTCCTTGTTAAGACTCTTTGATTAACCGTAGCTGTTTACTGGGATATATTACCAATGCCATGGTATTCTCCAAAAGTTGTCCAAATTAATGATTCAGACCAATCAGTATCTACCATTTGTTGAATGTGATATTAATCAAGAACCTGATTTTGTGTGTTTGTCTTAGCATATTTGACATTTCATCATATGATAATGGTAATTTAAAGGCTATTGTAATACACAATATAGCCCAGTGACCAGTTACAGTCGAATATTATGAAAATAAAGGCGTCTGTCTGTTATTAAAAGACAACAAATAGACCCAAGTCATCTAATAGCATGATACAGGTCACATTACTTATTAGTAACTTTAACAGAAAATCAGTTTGCATAAGAGGGTTCTTTCCTCTAGTATCTTTGGTAGTAAGAATATTATCTGTCATATTACCTTTGAGTCCTGCCAGAGATTCTCCCACCTTCCTCAGAGTCACTGCTCCCTCTTCCACGTCCTTCAGTGTCACCGCTCTGTGAGTCGCTGCTGCGTCCTTCTGCAAAGAGCCAACAAACTGCTCCAGCTCGCTGCAGAGAAACAAAGAGGAAAGTTTAAAGGACAAAGTATTTAGAGTGTGCGTGAAATCAGGTTTCCCACAACCACTGGTAAGAATAAAAAGGAACACGAGACTTTTTCTTTTTGTAGTCATTTTTTTGCAGTCACAAAAAGGTGAAAAAAAAAATTGCAAGATCTCAAAAAAAATATCCCAGAAATCCACCTAAAAGCTATTTTTTTAAATTCTTCACTAACACCAGGGGGCAGGACACAATCATTTATGTTTATGGTTATCAAATGACACTGATTGGTCAAAGGTGATGTGCAGATTAGGAACATGTTCTGTAAAAATTTGATCATAAGTAATATATGTACAATATTTCCAACTGATAATATGCCGTTCTGCCAAACTTTTCTAACTAATTCAGATTGCTAAAACTAGACTGGATTGGATCCCTTCCCAACACCACAAATATTTACACACCGAATGAGAGCTTATTTGTGACAGAGCGCTTCCTCACATAGAAAACATATCACGTCTCTTCACAGCCATCCCGGTGCTCGAGAAATCTGGCTGCACCGAGGGGAAATGTGCCGAATGATAACATTGTGTGCAGGGTTGAATTGCAAGAGAGGGACTAAAATGGTGTTTCATTGTGGCCAGGTACCCTTGAGAAAAACTCTTTTATACACGTCCCCTAATGGGAGTGGGAAAGGCAACAAGAAGACACTGTGTTAAAAGCCCTGTTTCGCCAAGGCCTGTTGGAAACTGTAATGATGATGGGAAATTCCAGCTGAGGATAAAGGAATTATAATTCACAGACAAAAAAACACAGGCACAACATCACTAAAATATATATCTCTTAGTGTCAGAGTATATGAGGCAGACTTCACTGACACGGTCATACGGTTTTCATATACTGTAAATGACTGTTAGCAACTAAAGCTTACAGAACGGGATCTAAAGTATATGACTTAACATTAATCTATCTGTAAATATTGTAACTTCGAGATGACAAATGATTTGCAAGTATATTTGTCATATTGGGAAATGTTCTGTACTTTTGCTCTGTGGAGCTTTGTCACCATCTCTGTCACCTCTGTCAAGCCAAATCATCAGATTTAATAGTCCTGGGACTATTTATTTATTTATTTATTTATTTATTTAGGACTTCTCGAGTGTTCCTGCTCTTGGACTGCAGGCAAACTATTCCACATACACTTGTTCCATTTTACACTTGAAAGTACTGTGCCACAAAGTAGAATAAAATATTACAAACTGTTCCCCCATAGTTCATAACCGACTTACTTTCCCTCCTGTGAGGGCAGTGGTTTTCACACCACATAGCCCTCCCGGTCTTAAAGCCAAGCAGCCCTAATCACTGAGCTTTATTTACTGTGCCAGCAGTCGTATTTTGCTGACTCACAACTGGCTAGATACCAAGGGTAACAGAGAGCTTAATCCACCTACTTCCGCCTGTTCATTTCTGCATGAACTGTTATCATTGTGTTTATTGGAGCATATGTTAACCACTCTCTAGAAAGACAATGCCATCTAACCTTGCCTGTAAACGTCCGAATAAAGACGATTCAATAACGGCTCCCTGTTGGCAAGATTCTGCAAGTGAATTATACTAAGAGCAAGATACTGAGTTCTAACTTCACAGTTAAGTTCTTTGTTCTACAATGCTGTCTCTGAGAGACAGGCACTGCTTGCCTGTATCAACCTGCGAGCTGCAAATAGAAGGGTGTTGGCTTTGCTGCCGTTTAGGACTGAATAGCTGAGGAGAGCTGAAAAAGAAGAAGCCTTTTGGGAATGTCCTATAAATGAAATCACCTTGACTAAAGCTGCGCTGTTGTATATTTAATCAGCTCTAATACCTTTCTACCCTCTCATGAAATGTTTAGTAATGAATGTAAACAGTAACAAACCATTTAAGCAAATAGTCTTACCTAAGTTGTGTAAGAACACGTTCCTCTAGGCCCAAGTACTTGTGTCTGTCCTCGTCTACCAAAGCTCTCTGCCTCTGGACTGGGTCCTCCAGACGCCGCATGGCCTCTGCAAGTTTAACACTGATTTCCTGCTCTGCCCGCTTCAATTGAACCCGCAACGCCTCCTGGTTCTGGAGCTGAGGGGAAAAACAACGCGGAACAATATATATTGTAGGACCTGGACCAGAAAATCAACATACAGGGTTTTTAAAATATTACTCTTTGGATGCTCACATGCATACTTGTAGCAGTATATCTAAACAGACATTGATGGAATTAAAAGAAAATGAGGGCTTGCCTGCAGCTGTCTCATCTGATGGAGTTGCATCCTGAGGTCAGAAACATTCTTTCTGAACTGCAGGAGGTTGACTTTGAGAGGAACTGTACCCTTGTCTGAAGGGGCTGCACTGCTCCTGGGAACCAAGACTGGAGAACCGCCTGGGTCAAATAAAAATAAATAAATAAGTAAATAAATTCTTTGAAATATTGCATTTGTATTACCCAAAACAAAAACATGTCACAGTTTATGATAGAGCTTAGTAAACCTAATATTGCTGCATGGTGCCTATAAAAAGTATCCACGTGGACGTTTTCACCTTTTGTGTCATTACAACATTGCATCATGCTCAATTTAATTTGGCTTATTTTTACAACAGTTTTATCTCCATCTCACACAGTCACTCAGTTTTCGACAATGGCCTGCTTTATGTTGAATTTAACAGTATTCCAATAGAAATTCAGTGAGTAGAAAATGTTCTTGTATCCATGAGAGTTCTTTATCCTTCATAGTGTAGTTTTTGTCCAGGATTCTGATTCCTCAGTGATTGGACATTCACTTTCTCTGCACTCAGGTGATCTCCATTTAATGCACTGTGTGACTTCTAAAACTAATTGGCTGCACCAGACATAATTTATATGAGGTCCCCTTAGAGAGAGTAGACACAATTGTTATTTAGGTTACAAAGTGTTGGGTTGATTGTACACGTCTTAACACATTTTCCCTGGTAACACACTGGTTTGACTCAATTAACCTAATATCCAGTAATGACAGTCTCAACGCTTCGTCTTTTTCCCTGCACAGCAGGCAAAGATATACTGACACATACTGCATTTCTCAAATGTCAGTCAACTATTTGCTGCATTTCAGGCACCGCTAGAGATAGAGAAGAGGCTGAAACCATGGAAACCGAGAGAACAAATATTTGTGGTTTTGGTGGCTCCCTGAATGGCCAACAGCAATAATTATTGAATTCAAGCCATGTTCAGCAACTCCAGCATAATGTATTACTTTAATGACCTTTGATATTTTCAAAGATAATGGAGTCAATTTAATATCAATAATGTCAATAAATGGACTAGCACAAAATTTCTTTAATTAGTTCACTTAAATTGCAAATGAGCATAATTTTTCATTTGTTTTTCGTTTCATTCATTATTTTTATTCCAGTAATAATGTGCTTATTACTCTGGATAACCTCCAGATTCATGAACATGTTTCTAAAGGACTTCTATTCATAGAAAGTAGTTCCAAGGTGTGTGGATTATCCACAGTAACTGGAAAATTGTTTATGTGAAGAAATGTCTGTGTTTAAGTTTTTATAGCAGTGAGCATCACAAATAAAATTTCATTACGTCTATTAAATTGGATTTGAGACATAAATCCTATGTATATCTCAAAACGTGGCCAAAAAAAAATAAAAAAACAGATCATCTGCACAAAATAATTGTTTTGTAATTTGAGAGAACCAACCTTTCACCTCAGAAAGCTGAGGTCCATTTAAGAAAGTCTCTGGCTGTGAGTCACATTATAAGTCAAGGAATGTTTAGAGTGCACTTTTAAGCTCCCATGTCACAGAGACTCAGCTTCTGCTGGCACTAAAAGAGCAAACTTTTGTGTTCATAATCCCAAAGCTCTATTCACTCTCTCTGCTATACATACTAGCTGACAGCTGCCTAGACCTGAAGTACAGGTTATAACGTACACTGGAGGTTGTGTTTTGGGCCTTAGGAAAACAATGTCCATCCAAAGAGGAGCAGGTTGTGTTGTGACGATGAATTAAAAAAACACTGTCACTGATTCCTCATATTTTAATTTAAAGACAATCTGGCAAAATTCAATAAACATATTTAGTGTACATTTAGTCATTTGAAAAACACAATGTAACTTTTGTGATGTTTTGAAGATTCATTCAAGCACAACATGACACGTAAATCTTTGCAAAATGCCACATTAGGAATGCGTCAGGAGACATGAGATTAGCTTTCAAGACACATAAATAGAGTTGTGTTTTCTCTCTGCCACTAGTGATATTGCAGGTCTTTTTTATCAAACCCAGATCTGGCCACAGAGCGCTGCAAAGCCCAGATTGAATCCCTGAATCATCTTGGCAGGCTTGAGAAGTAATGGTGTCTTGTTTTAAAAAGTGCTTTGAGGGACCTGTCTTAGCTCTGCTGGCTCTCGTCTCTTAACTCCTACTAAACAGCCTGTACGGGGGAAAGGACTGTCAGGAAATATGAGCCCGTGACAAGCAAAGAAGCACGACTTTGTTTTCCCTCCCTACAGGACTGCTCATTGCAGACTGTTGACTGACACTGATGTGGTGGGCTTGTCTGCACAAGACATTATGGTGCTAAATCTCTTGTTTATTAAAATAAAGTAACAAAATCATACAGAACATTGATACTGACCTGAGCTATGTGCACTGTGAGCTGGAGACGATGTCTTCGGTGGTCTTTCGCTGACGCCAAAGAAAAATTCACAGGAGCACTTTTTAAAAATCACGCACACCAATAATCAGATTTGAAAAATAAAAGCATTTAGGGACACTTTACATTTGCAGGTTAGTAACAGAAAGGACAAACACAACACGACAAAGTTCGATAGACTGACAAACCAGAAAGGTTAAAATGATGTTAATGATGCTAACAAACCTCATCAGTGTGCAATGTAGCTTAGAAACAGACATATTCACATCACTCACAGAGGTTTTAGTCAAGCAAATATTAAGGCAAAGTCTCCACGGAGAAGATTGAAATGCAAAGAAGTGAAATGCAGCCAAATTAATCACACATTGTGGCCTTTTATCTAGAGAATAAATTACTTTTATATCAGATTCACATTCAACCCTACATTATTTCACCAGATGCTATTTAAAGTGTTTTTTGACATAGGTGATTACAGATGGCAAACTTTAGGATTCCCACTCCAGTTGGACAACCAGGCTTTTCATCGGAAACTCCATTTCCCCTGATGCCTCACTCTGCCTGTCGCTGTTATTGCTTACCTTATAGGCTCCTTGGTGCCACTAGTGTTTGGCCCCTTTAAAAGTGCATGCTGAACAAGACCAGTCAAGCTGGCAATCTGTTGCTCCATAGCCTTCATTCGCTCTCTGCAGAAACATCAGAAAATTCTACTTTCAGCACCCAGGCCTATTGGATAACACAGCTGATAATGACCTCAGAATGAAACTAGGAGGGGTGTAACAGAGTAATTAATTGTTTTGAATGACCTGATCATTAATCTTTTTTTATTTCATGAGTGGGTTACACAGCAGGTTTTTTGGGGATTATATTGGCAGTTACTGTATGAGCTGAGTAAATATGATGTCTGGTTAAATAAAGAGTTTTTGAATTACAGCAGTCCAGCAGCACTTGACTCTTTCTCCTTATAAAAAGGTTTGAGTTCACATGGAATAAACAAGATGGATGATTCAAGACAATATAGGAACCCTGAAGTCGACAGAAAGGATGTTCAAGTCTGATGCTTTTTCAAATAATACAAGTGTGTGTTCGAGACAAATGATGGAGTGAAGAAGAGAGTGAGAGGACGATTCAAAAATTACACTGCCTTAAGAAAGCCAAACTCCAGAGGGCTGAGTAGGGAAGCTGACGTTGAGATTGCTTGGTAAGCCTAGGGGTAGGAAAAGAGAACGACTTTTGTTTTCAGATGCCATCCTTTATCTTGAAGGAGGATATGAGGCTGACTGAGGATGCAGGAGGGAGGCTTTGTGGTTGTAACTGTGCTAGAGACAATGGACAGACACAAGGTCTACAGGGCAGTACATTTGACTGCAACAAAGCCTAACGTCAGTGTCACTCAGAATACGTGAATAAACAGCATGACAGCGAGACAACACTAAGAGTTTGTACTATGTTTATTTTTAAAGTAAAGTACAGTATTATTGAATTCCAAAATCCTACACTCTTTTCCCATGTTGTTGCATTTGAAATAAAGCGGGTGGGGGTTGAGCTACCCAGGTGGTCCAGCCCGATCTGTTTGACTTATTGGACCACTCTAAATACTTATTCAACCTGGACAATATTTTCTTTGGTTTTCATACGTACACATACGTGGCCCCTGTAACCTCCCTGTTAGTCAAACCACATTTGCCCGCATAAGTTGCAAGCATTCCTCTTCCTCTTTCTCTGTGTTTATTTGCTCTCAGTTAGAGCAGACTAATCTATCCCAGGTACCCAAGTGTTTACAAGATTATTTCAAGTGAATAGACTCTGCAGAGGGATTGTTGTTGCTGCACACAGAATAACAGAAACAGTGGGTTAATGAGGTTTTTCAGACCCCACCATTGTTTCAGTGGTGGCAGCAATGTCTGGTTCTACCCTGTTTAAAAATATACAAGCTCCCAAGTTTGATTAAAGACTGTGAAAACAACCAAACTCATGTGCATTAGTGTGCTTTACTTAATGTGCATATTGTGATGCTCAAGACAGACAAGGCAGGTTATATTCTTGCTTTCAGTCATGGATGATGGAACTGAGTCAGAGCCAGGTACTGAAAATCAGCAGCTCATTGTTAGGGTGAAACTGGGATGCAGAGTTAGTCCATGCTCCCATGCAATGTCTTAGCCTAATTTTAACAATCCCACCAGCCCTTTGTAAATAGCATGTGTTCCCCTGGGCACTTACCGTGTCTGGTCACTGGCAGGTGGAACGGGTCCCTGGAGGTTACCTGGGAGGTCTGAAATCACAGGCGATCCCATGTTGTTTCGGGGCTTGGGCCCAATAATTTCCTCTTTTCTGAAGGACTGACGCACAGGTGAGCTTCTTTCTATAGGAACACTATGAGCTGGAATGCCATGAGGAGGCCCCCCATGGATGTCAATCAGCCGTACTTCAGTCATCCGGTGAGGGGATGGGGGTGGTGTCTTGGAGCCCAGAGTCGGCAGCTGGCTGTTTCTGGACTTCTGCCTGTACAGAGACGGGTGATCCATAGTGTCTGTGGGGCTGGGCCCAGCGTAAGAGCCTGTGGACCGGATGGAGGCCCGATGAAATCCCCCCATGCCAAGTTCTGGACCATCAAGCACAGGGTTGGGGTGAGGTCCATGGGCACTAGCCATGCTCATTCGTCCCTCCTGGAGCATGTATGGATCTGCATACAACCCCTCATTTCCCCTGGCTAGAGTGTGGCTCTTCCCCCCCATGTCCTCATCTGGTTTCACATCCCGCCTCTCCAATATAGCGCTGGGACAGGGTGAGATGGAGCGGGTCTGAGGGTTGGCATTAGATATTCTTTCTCTGGGCATAGTGGCGCTGCTTGGTAGGGAACCCTGGCGTGAGCCAAATGGTATTCTAGAGGGTGATGGGGGCATGGAGTGGGGAGATGGGGAGAGTGCTCCTTGCATTGGATGGTGCACAGGGGGAATGATTGGAGGCTGTCTGAGAGGGTGCTGTCCTTGCACAAGCTCGCTGTGCATCTAGAGAAGCAGAAAACTTTATGGCCATGTAACTCTATGTTTACAAACATAAAAATTGCAACTTTAAAATATATTTTAAAAAAGTAAACGTAATAGCTGTTCAATAAACCAGAGATCTCCAGCTACTGTTCATTTTCTGTATATCCTGTATTTGTGGACCAAACTTGTCCTTGAAACAACGGCATCTACCCTAACTCATATTACACTGTTTAAAAGAAAACACACTGTCAGCACATTTTTGAAGAAGCGCCTAGAACTGTACCCCAGTAAACAGCATTTCACTCTTAAATAACATACACACAGGCTTGTAGAAACGATTTTACAGAGTAAATCAAAACACAAGACTCTGTCAATGGATGGAATGTCAACTGTTTTTATAAAAGGGAGGTAATTTCCTGTTTTTGTCATAAAATTAGCTCAGTTTTGTTCAAAACTTTCTCTTTCTTTCCCAAAAAAGTTTTTTTTTTTACTATAAAAGGAATTTTATGTGCACCTACAGGGCTAAGAGTTAGTTAATTTGCAACACTCTGGCATAGTATAAACAGTCTATTGACTAATGTGGTACCTCTGTGATTGAACCCAACCACCCATAAAGGACCCTTGATGGCTAATGTACAACCTAACCTCATTTAATTTTTTGTGTTAAGGCTGCTCAGGCTGTAGTTTTTAAAATTCATCCTAGAGGATGAAAGTCTCACAGGTGCACAGTGGACTGAATGTAAAAGGAAGTGAGGTTAATGTGGTAAACTCCTGTGTGAAGTATGTCACATTTCAAAACAAACGTAAACAATATTCTCATCACATTTCTTATAGAACATCTCTAGTGGTGTTATATTATTTTTATTTACAATTATTTACAATTTACAATTACTACTGTTGCCACTTCTGGCCTGCTTTCTGGCAATTTCTTTCATTTACTAATACATAAAAGGCCTAAAATAGCAAGGACACCACATTGGTAATAATGCAAACTATAACAGAAGTTATGAGATGATTTATTTAAGGGTTGAGTTGATTTTTATAGAAATAAATATGTATCTGAACCAGCTTGCCTTTATGAAATATAGAGTGTAAACAATGATAAAGCTGCGGATATGCGCAGCACTGGATATGATAACACACTGTGAGTGTGTGTGTGGGGCGTGTCACATGCTGGGTTGAATCCAATCCATCTTTCTTCCTGTCTAACTCTCTGTTTCTGTCAAACAAACAAACCATTGTTCCTTCAAGGTATGACTCATGAGTTACACCTACACAAAGAGACAAGTCAAAACCTACTGCAAAGTTCTTCTAAAAGCCTCAGGTACATTGTTTGACACCTGTGTTTTTCAGTGTAGCTTTTCTTATTTCATTTACCTGGTGCTGGCACAGATTAATACAATGAAGAGGACAAATATAGTGGGTGTGACACGGAAAACAACAAAGCAAAGTGTACAGTAACAAAGGGCCAGGGATTGGCTGTGATAACAAAGGAAAAAACTGCTGGCATTGAAAGCTTGCGCATCCCAATAGTATGGAAGCAACAAGTCTAACCAAGCAACAAGACATATAATAGGAAATCCGAGAACTACTGAGCCACTGCAAACCATCATCAAACCTTACTTACTTTCTCTATTTAAGGTGCCTGCGCACATAAAAAGAAAATTTGGCATTTGGTACAGGAATGTCATTGCTGTACTAAATAATATTTCTGACAGATTTGCCAAGTCCAGCATGGCTAGAAAAGAACCGGTTGGGCCTGTAGGCATCACTTGTCAATCTCAAACAGATGTTACACACATTGGAACAGCAAAACGTCTTAAAATATCCTTAAAAAACACAGATTTTATCTGCACACAACATACATAAATGACTGCTTTGAGACAAAACAGTGGAGCAAAAGTTTGAAAAATAAACACGCAAGCGACCACGTCAGTCAGGGTTGAGAACATTTGGTTTGAGTTTTACTCGTGGACTATTTAAAGACGTCTCTTTCTGTTGTTACCGCGCTCTTAAGCTTTCCAATAATGAGGGCAGTGTATCTTGTAGCAGTGCACAAAGTTGCCTCGTTCTCCAGCCATGTGAGAGACAGAGCGGGTTCCTAAACTGATTCACAAACTACAGCGCCTCAGAGGCAGCCAAGCTAAACAGATAAAGACGAGCTGTGCTGCAATGTTCAGGCAAAAGTGTGTCAACATTTAAGGAGCAGGCTGCATGCTAAGCTCCTGTGTAACTAATGCTGAAAAAAAAAAGCTTTCTGCCAATTGCTATTAGAGTTTGTCATTAACAACATTAACAAGAAGACAAAAAGTCAAGTTTTTATCTTTGAATAAATAGAAACATTTGCTGGATAGCCCAAAAGACAACAGATGAGAGAAGCCAGCCAATAACTGCATCTCTGTTTACTAAATATCTCCTCCAGCTACTCCATGTTTACAAAGCATCACTTCTGACAGCCATTATTGACTTTTGTATGAATACAAAGTAGTGCTTTGGACTCAATCCCTTACATAAGTACGGATTAATATTTCAAAATATTTGCTGCTTTTTCATCAAATGAAACCTCCCAAAACATGCCAGAAAATCCCACTTCATTCTGAGAGTCTGCAGCCTCTTCTGCTTATCAAATTACTGTGTACATCTGTCCACATTATATCAATTACTGACGGACAGGAAAAGTGTTTTTATAACCAGAGGCAGCTCCATTTGCCCAGAAAAACTCAATCAATACCTGAAGAAACTGTGGATTCAGCCTAAAGTTCGATTTGAAGCCGGGCATTCCTGTAACACGAGTGCACACCCACTAGCACAGACAGATGCGAACCCCGCCCCCCCTCCCAAAACAGTGTTTGAACAGGTGTACAGCCCATTAGGTTGTAGTATTTGCCCTTTTGCTTTGAGTGTCAGGGTCTCTATTTCATTATTAAAAGATGTTGCAAGGAGAAAAACATATAAAAATACTTTTTTTCTCTCCTGACCATTCTTAAAAGCCAACGAAATAATGTCTTAGCTTTACAGCTGCCCAGAATAAAGACAGTTTGAACAGGGAATTTAATTGCTTCTCTGCCAGGTGCCCAGTTTTGCCACCACACAGCCACAATCTTCAATATTTAATATTTGTATGTGTCAAATGCTGCTTGGTTAAACACAGAGATGTTCATGGAAACAGTCCTCTTACGCTTATCTCTACTTCAAGCCTAGATTTCACAATGTTTACACAAGAGCCTGTATAAAGCAGCCATGCTTCTCTTTGCCTAATGCACTCCAGCACTCCAAGCTGTATTTTTCAAAACTGATGATTCAGCAAGTGCCGAGTTATTTCATAGCAAAATATGTTAAAGAAAAGAGGCTGAGAAAATCTGATTTGGACAATTTAAAATTCTTCTACTGATGCCATCATTTCCCTGCACTATTAAATGAAATTCCCTTTTCACTCTATTACTTGTCTTCTTTTTTTTCTCAGCTGCCTTTTGTTCACTTCTCCTTGAATGATCACATCAGAGAGAAGGAACTCACATGTCAGCAGAGAGAATTTTAAAGGGATTTTGCAGCACCTTAAGGTCATCATACAATCTGAACTACAACCTCCTAAACCATCATCGTGCTTGTCTCCTCATTCCTTTATATTCATCAATTTCACATCACACATCACACATACAGTACAGTGTGTGGCAGCGGAAGATTACAGCCAAGGCTAATGTCACTTTTGTAGTATCGCAATCACACTCCAATGCTGCCTTGAATTCATTGGCAGGCAGAGTGGAGCAGTAGGTCAGATAAAAGGGTTAGGCGGATTATAGATGTGGATTTGAGGAGGACCATTCGAAGAAAGGGTTCTTTTGAGGTTTTAGTTTTGTTACATCAGCAGGACACAAACACGAGATTAGAGCTGATATTGGAGGGAAAACAGAACAAGGGAAACCGTCCTGGAAATTGAGTTCAATTGTCCCTTAAGCAAGCTGCATCAGAGCATACAGGCTGAATCACAGGGCTCTGTGAGAACAATATGAGACCCCCTCTAAACAGATTAACAAGAGGCAGGGGGACATTCCTTCACTTAACTGCAAACAAGATGTGAGAATAGGCTGGAAATACTACTCTGTCTGCTAGAACTCTGGCTACCTCCCTGCAGTTCACAGTATAATGATTACCACTACTGTGTTAGTCACTGTTCCGGTTAAATACTCACCCGGGTGTCACCGTTGGCAGGTCTTGGCCCATGGCTGAATGCCTGTGCTGGGTCTTTGTGGTAAACCTTCAGGCAGGAATGGTCTGTGATGTTCCTGTAAGGAGAAGAAGTGTCCTGTGGTAAGAAGGCAGCCCAGATATCGCCGTCAGACCGTGGCCGATCGTGCCACAGCAGCGATCTCCTTAGCAGCCCTGCTAGGGGCACATACCCTGACAGAGGCTCAGAAATGTCGCATCTTATGTTACGTGACATTTCCTCTAAATCTCAAAGTAGAAGCAACTGCTAATACAGTCTTAAAATTTAACTCAGCTTCAAAAACACAGAAGCTTGCAGTTCTTTCTCTCTCTCTCACTATGATGTTGAGCACTGGACACCTGTCTCAGCCTTAAGGAATCATGAGACAATTTTTACAGCCGTAATAAACAAAAATGTTACAAAGTACACAGCGCACTTGAGCAGGAACTCTGGAGACCAAGGGGCAAAGTTGCTTGTGTTTTCAAGGGTAATATTTTTTTCTGAATAACAACAAGAACAATCGGCTGTGGTAGTGGTATGTCTGCGCGTAGAATGCATTATTGATAAGACATGAAGGTGAATTGCAAACCAGGAACAAGGCAGAGGAAAAAAGGAAAAGAACAGAGCCACCATGTGTGTTTGTATGCTTGTACAGTAAATTATACAGACAAATCTTAGCACAGGGGTGTTTGGAAGCAACACTCTGAAAAGCCTAAAAGTGCATAAAAAGACAAACACTTTCTTTTTGAAACTTTCCAGAGCCAAACTTTCAGGCAGGAAAGTCTCTGAAGAAGTCTCAAGCTTCGGTATAGCAGAGACATTCTGTTGTAGTTCAACTTCAACTCCAAAAAACTCCAAAAATTACTTAGCTACTAAGTTTTCGAATGTTCAACCCACCAGAGCCACAGCTGGTGGGTTGAATGGGTTGGGATTCGAACCACGACCTTCTGCATCCCAACCCAATACTCTACCACTGAGCCACCCCTCCTTCTTTCTACTAAGTTTTAACATGGAAAAACATGGAAAGAGGAAGCGAGAAGCTTCCTGTGCTGTAGGACAGGAAGTGTCTCAGAGAGGGCAAAAGGAAAGGACTTTCAGAGGAAGAGTCAAACTATGGAGCATTACGAACCTTGGATGTCCTGACCAAACACAACATGCATCCGCTTTCCAGAACACATCCCGTGTCACGTATTCTAAATCCATGTGCATCACAAACAAAGACATTTATACTTACTTAACATCACTGAGCTCGTAGTACATATTCCTCATGTCATCTTTGACATAGACGGCGACGCTGGGTGACTCCAACATCTTCATTGTGAGCTGCTGCGGAAAGGCACTCACAAACATAGCTCTGACTGTGTCGATGCCTGTGATCTCATTGGGCATGCGGATCTGTTTGGTCTCGTCTCCGTACTGCAGGTACAGCACACCTACGGCCAGAGAGTGTGGACACACAGATGAGTAGGCTGAAAGAGATTATTCAAAATCAGTCAGTTTGGTCAGTTATGTCCTTTAAAGTCACCATTTGTGGGTTTGAGAATATTCTATTTTCAGACTGAAAACACAACCTCAACTCCACCACAAAAGACATCAAAAGCTTTGTACTGATAAAAACTCCTCTGGGGTGTGTGGTGTCTGACTAGATTTTGAAGCACATTTGCAAGACATGAGGTTGGTTACTAAATGTATCACCTGAGCTCTGCTCATGTTGCACAGATATGAGAACAGGATGCTCAAAATTCAAGACAAACTGACACACTACACATTTACGCCGAGATGGGAGAGGGACACAGAGGCACTGCTGTACGCTTGGGCTGGAACAGTACAATCTGTGCACCAGAAAGCACAAAAGCCTGAACCTCTGAACCCTGGGTGTGGCTTTAGAAAAAAGCTGATGATTCTCCCACAAATTTTCTGGACACGCCCACACTGCACTTGTATAAACAAGGCTAGAGAGAAAAAAAAACCCCCAAAAAAACAAAACACATTTTTATTTCGACTCTGTGATTCATTGCTTCACCGCACAGTGCTGATTTGTATAGGGGTTATCAATAATAGACATTTTTTAAGAACAAAGGCGATACATCATATATTTATATTATGTTGTAATTTTGTAAATCATATTCAGGGAGAACTCTTCCTGAATGTCACATTTCATGTGCTGCTGAGACAAAAGACTTTCAGTCACTTTTGTACTGAAAATAGCTGAATTGAAAAAAAAGGAGGTTTTACTTGATGTAACCCCATAAAAGGACTGAGCCAGTAAAAGCTACCAGATGTTGGTGAAATATTATACAAGATCCTACATGCTCTATGAGGAGCATGTAGGGAGGGCAAATCCAGGAAATAAAATTGCTGAGTCTATCCATTGCTCTCTCTCGTCTGTCTAGTTTCCTGGGTAGTAATAACTTAACAAAGTGCCCATTTTCAGAATATCTTTCCCCCGAGAGCCGTTATGTTAACACAGTCTAGTTTTCAACCAGATGTTAGCAACTAGGGCGAATGAGTGTGATGACAAAGCGCCATTGATCGACCACAGGTTATGAAGATTTGAATCCTTTAACATCAGTTTTATTTGGGAAAAAGTTGAATAGCTCTGTTGCAGACAAAGAGTGGTGTTGCATTCCTGAGCGCCTGGTTTCTCTCAGGATTGGAATTAAATGGCCAGTGGGTTTCCTGACCAAATAGGCACAGCACAGCATTTTGTCTGAGCTGTAAAACCGTTTTCCAAAGCTCACCAGTGAGACACAAAAGTTTAAACTAAGTGCAATTGTGGAAAATATAATTCTGTGCTCATTAATATTTTCATGAAGTTTGCAGATGAAAACATAGTAAACGACGGAATAGATGATCTGAAAGACAATACACTTGATGTCACACTCTAGACCAAATCTGATACTCACTTTAGGGGTTTTCAGGGATTTCCTGTTTTCTGCTGAGTCTTACAATGCCCTGGAAAGAACACGTGCCAACTCCTACTGCACGAGCTGAAACCCCAAGAAGAAGCCCCAAACGTCCACTGGGACCCAACGAAGTGTGTGTCTGTGTGTTTATGTGTGAAAGAGGCTGTGGGAGGGGCAATGTAGTAAAGTGGTGCCCCTTTTTTTTTACCCCTCCTCCTCCTTCAATCACACCATAACCCCCCACTGTCCTAAAGCTTTGTCCTGATGTTTTTGAGAGAGGGAGAGAGAGGCATGGTGCATGTGTGTGCGCACATGCATGTGTGGTAAAGCACATTTGTGTTGACTTTTTTTTGCAATGGGTTTTGCATTTCTGCTTCTCAAGCAAAACAGGAGACGCTACTGGCACCGAAGTGTGTGGAAAACGACACCCTATAGTTTGATTCATTTTCGCTTTAGTCGAAAGGCGTGCCATTCAGACGCTGTGCTATTATCCAGAAGCAGATGCCTTGCTGAGCTTTGAGCTACCTTTGAAGACAAAAAAAAATCGCTGTTCACTCTTTGGGAAGTTTTCAAACTTTTTTCACCACTCTCACTCTAATTCTGCACAACTTTTACAGTCCTTCTGTATACGGATGCAAATGAAGCACCATGTGCATTGATAAGACGGCCCATTTCTAATCCTGTCAATAACATGATGGCACATTGTTTATGGATTCTCTAATCTTTCACTACAGAGGAAATTAATTCTAATTAATACAGAGCTGTGAGTTGAGCTGGAGTAAGAAGGAGAGGAGAAGAGGAGACGGTGGAGAAGATCGTGGTGTGGCTGGAAGTCCTGAAGTAATGCCAAGATTATGCTAAAAGACCTGAAATTTCTGTTATCAAAGAGGATTGTTGTCTATTTGCTTTCACCTCAGTCTCAATTACGATTTAAGATACAGCTTTTAACTTCAGGTTTTCGATGGGAATGTGAATTGCATTTTTTGGTCAACAACATCAAGCAACAAAGCTTAAATGTTATTAACTGACTGAATTGACTTTAAGCCCCAAATTGTAATATGTAGCGTACCTAGCGAGCGGTCTTTTGTCTGGTTGGCTGATCGTACCACTGGCAGGCTGGCACGAACCCGGCTGCCGCGGGTGAAAGCTGTGGGCGCGTCGGCCTCAGACATGGCGTCTAACGAGTCCAAGGAGGCCAGAGATAAGTGGTCAACCTGGTCACCGACGCTGGGCTGGGGGCTGGGGCCGTGCTTTGGGCTTCTGCTCTGGAGGGGGAGGCACAAAGTGACATAACATAGTAAAGGTGAGACCATGGGCACAGTGTACACACATGATGATACCATACGTGCTTCAGTTTTAGATTCTGGAAATTACAAAGTTTTCTTCTTTTCCTTCAGGTCAAATACACACTTTTTAAAATAAATTTTGTGTTGTTAGAAAAAAAAAAAACATACTCTTTGACATTCTGACAGTGTTAAGTGTGTCATAAATCACGCACACTCTTTGGCAAGCAAGAATAAAGTGCCTTTGAAGTTGCCTTTGAGTTTGACTTCACAATTAAATAAACCAAAAAGCTTCAGTCATGCAAATGTGCAGAGGAGGGATAACACTGTAAGTCACTGCTACATGCGTAAGGATCTAACACTGCTCAGTACTGCACATCTCACCACTAAAAGTTGTTAGCATGATGATGCTTCTAAGCGAAGTCCATGTGTGCCTACATAAACTGGAATCTACCATCATTTAATTTTACAAGCTTTTTCAAATAGTTCAAAACCAACATGACGACATGCTGAAAGAGATCAAATAGAAACCAACACTGTGAGTCCTAAAGATGAAGAAATTCCTTTTCACCACTGATCATAGGTGAGGAATTGTGTCATCAAAATTTGAAGACCAGTTGGCTACACTGTAATTAGATCTGCATGACGTGGCATCCTCAAGCCACAGTGACGATAAGGCAATGTGTGACATGATTACAGAGCCCACTGAGCTATTATGTGTTGCTGTAAGGTGATCTGCTCCACAGGAACAATGTGGGACTAAAACCGAAGGGTCAGTGAACACAGGGCCCTTTATGAGACGCTCCTCATTCCGGACAGAAGTGTGATGCTGTAGTAGTTATTGAAGCTGGAGACATAAGGCCAGGTCTACCAGGTTATCTTGAACACCCACACGTGCACATGCTGCTGTTCTCGCACACCCATACCCTCACAGACAAATAAAAAATGTAAGTACTTTAAATAAAGTGCAGTTGACATTTGTGGAAACTTTCACAGATAGAATTGGTTAAACCTGGCAGCCAAGTGCGTTGGCAGGCTCAGACAGGGCAGACGCTAGGAGACACAGGGGTAACAAAGGTTGGAACGTGGTCACACAGCAGATGTTAGTGACGATGCACACACACACACACACACACACACACACACACACACACACACGCAATGGCATGATGCAGATAAGATAAAAGTAAGACTAACTCTGTGGACCAATTGGATTTTCATCAAGTACCCCTGAATGTCAAGCTCAGAATGAAAAGAAGAGAGCATGTCCTGTAAAGACTGATGGGAGAAAAGAGAAAAAGAGAACGAAAAGGCTGAGAAACGCTAGTAGGAGGCTGAGATGGAAAAACAAATGTCATCAAACTAAAAAATCAAATCAAGGTCAACAGCAGGAAAGAAAGAGGCTAAAGGGAGATTCAAAGATAGCATCAGAGTTTAATAAGTGAAAAACACAACCAGTTTATAATTTTATTAATTTACACCATAACATAACATTACATTTTTTTATTAACAGAATGTTTCCCAACCATTATCGTCCCGGTGTGATATTTCTTGACTCGTGGTCTGTGAGCATTTATGTGATGCACCTTTAACAGCAACCTGACACAGCAGGCAAAACTGCTGAGCCATCACTCAACTTCTGTAATTCCTTTTAAATTTGCTTAGGCTGCAGCACCCAGGGATTAAAAACACGTGAATAAAAATGTGCCCTTATACCGTTAACACATGGTGATAGTAACCTTTTAAAAGACAGAGGTCACGCGGAGTTGACGTGCCACCTGAAACCAGACATGTGTCGGGAAATTTAATCCGAACACTGAATGATTTATGAGCGCATTCGATGGTCGTGGGTCCCACACTGTTGTTCTATCTTCTCATATGCTACTGTGTCACCCTTTGGAATGTCAAGTCATATCGGCTTTCTTCATCACCTGTAGGTAGTAATTACTGTATGTCAGAGTGGTCTGCCTGTGTAATCCAGTATTATCTGAAGTATCAAAAAAGGGAAGAATAGTCTGCATTCAGATTTATATAAAACACCACTTTATTTCACGTCAATCAATTAATTTTTTCTCCCTACCTCTGCCAAATGATAAAAAAACTTTGCAATAATAGACAAAACGTGACTGCCAGAGAGGAGTTTCACATGAGAGAAAGTTCAAGCAGAAGCAGTCGCATATAAAAGTAGAGGAAATTGCAAATGAGACCTTCTGCCTCTCTGTGGAAGGAGGTAATTAAGTTAAATCGCTCCACACCAGTCCACATCTGACAAATGAGGTGTCCCCTTCAAAGGTCAACAGTTTAGTTCCGATGAACTCCTCCATCTCTCTCTCGCTCCCTGTTTCCCATGTATGCATGCAGATATCATCATTGTGACAGTGGTATGATGTAACCAAAATGCCTCACATTAGAAGCCACTTCCTGTCCTTGCTAACTGTTTCCCACTTTAGGGTCCAGATGTGAAAACCGCAGGCCAACCACTGATTAGCGCCGTAAAACCTGCTTCAACCCGCTCACACCTAGAGTGCATTCGACACCAGCGATTTCCCCCGTTTCAATCAAAGCTATACAGCCCGCGATTCTGCTTTTTCAGCACTGACTCCCTCTGTACACCACATTTTCTTTGACAGGCATGATGAATGTGCAACTGAGACACTGACATTAGCTTATACACAGGAATATGACAAGTTTAGAAAAAAATTGTAAAAGAACGTTTCTAGAAAATTGATGGTGAAAAGAAATCTTAAAATGTCTGCAGCTGCAGCCAGTGTCAGTGGGTTGGTGTTAGAAGACCCATTTAAAATACTCACTGTAAGATTCCAGTACATTAGTGTTAGTCAGAAATAACTCAAAATTTGCCTCATCTCAATTCTCATGTATCTCTTAGACCATAAACTGCTCTGCTGCAGGAAACCTTTCCTCTTTCGCACGCTGATTTACATGCAGACCACACAATGTATAAGATTTCTCTATTTGTAACGACACTTAAAGGTGCCTATTGTGAAATGGATTCCGAGTGCAATGTCAACAATGCTTGCAGAGAAATAAGACATAAAATGAAAGTAAGATAAATTGTCAGTGTGTGTGTGCAGTGTTTCTCTCTGTGTGTGTGTGTCTGTGTTTAAAAGCAACAGTAAAAGGGATACAAAGTGAGGCTGAGTTTGTGCATGAGTGAGCCAGGCCATTGTTTCAGAAAATCTGACCCGGACCCAGGACATCCTGAAAACATTTATACAACAGTGACCTGACCAACAGTACGCTGTGTTCAGAAAGAAAGCTCAGCTCTCATGTGAGTGCCTGCATTCCCAAAATGTAATATTCAAATATTTATAGCTCAGTGCAGTTGCATTTAATAATCAGCTTGTTGTTCTCTATAACAAAAGCAACACTTCACTTCTGACTGTACTGTATCTCCACCTCATGAACATGCACGAACAGTAGGGGTACTTTTCATTGCTACCTGTCACCTGTCTTGAATTTTGCAGAGCCATTTTCAGACTAAGGGTCCAATGTTGCATGATTTCACAAAGCAGAGCACATTATGTTATATCATACGGCCCCTGTCTTAGCTCCTGACAGACAGGCTGACATGTGGAGCCGAGAAGGGGCGATTAAAGTAAATTACGATTGTTAAGTATAATGGCAGCTCCCATCAGGAGCCTGCTGTGTCGCTCATGGAGATTTAAGTATAGACATAGCCTCAAAAGCTGCCAGAGCGTCATGTACCACACCTGCTGCCAGCCTACATAAAGCCCACTGATTGGTGCCTACTTTCTTATATAATCGGCATAGTCGGGGTTATAATAGCTTTCTTGCCACACAGCCTGGTTTCACCTTAAAACCGAGGCTATCGCATCATGCCATTCTTTTTCATCTTTGGGCTGGATTATTTTGGAGATGTCCAGAAAAAAAAACAAACAAAAAAAACACTGCAAGTCAGGCCAATAAATTTTTATCTAAGTGGATTTATCTACAGCCACTACTGAGGTATGACTATAATAGCATGCCTTCACGCATCCTCTCTCATGTACACAAACAGAGTAAACACACAGGTAACCAGAGAAACAAGTTTCGGTCGCTTATTGTAAACAGTCTTTCCAGACGTGAAAGAATGTAAACATGAGAGCGGACGTGGAGAATTTTTGTGTCTTTTAACACAAACTACAGCATTGTGAGCATGATTTCCCACTTAAGATGCTAATTTGGCCTGGGCTTGGGGGAGCAGGAAAAGAGCTAGCTGTAATTACCTGGCCTGATCTGTATGGCAAACACACAAACAGACGACTCTGACAACTCTGCAGACTGTTAACCTTAGCTTGTCTCATTCTGACATGTTATTACACTTAGAGCAACAAGTCTGGCAAATTTTATGTTGTGAATGTCTTTTTTTTTTGATCCCTCATTACAATTTACATAGATAGCCAGTGTGTAAAAGATTACCATGTGTCACATACGTTTACCTAAGCAAGTACAAAACTACAAGAGTTCATTAAAAGGCAGTGCCACTGCAGTACTACGCAGCTTTGAAGCCTAAAGCCCCTATCAATCAACCGGTCAGCGCTCCGTCTGTGGGCAGACCATCATCCTTTGTCTCTGCTAGCCTTAATGACATTATACTGAAATTCCCTAGTCATCCATTCCCATTCATTGCTACCACATCCCTCTCTCGCTCCCTCATCTGATGCATTCCTACTGTAATCCCTTCATTCAAATCCCCAGATGACCTTTCAGAGATGGGCCCGCCTGTTAATTGGTGTTAAAAGAATTTGACTTTATAGTGTTCACAGTCAAAGCTGACACTAATGATGTAGCTGTGTGCAGAAGTTGGAGCAATTTAAGGCTTTGCCATCTACAAATTCACAATCAAGGCATCATGCGAAACATTTATGGGCAAAGCAATAACCACAACTGTTGCCATTACGTGTTGTCATTAATAAAACATTACATTGGCAAGTAAAATATAATCAGGCAGAACTGTCATTCAGAGTGCAAATAAAGTGCATAATCACAACAGAGACAATGCCGTGCCTGTTGAGAGATTATCAGAATGAAGGCAAGATGGCTATTTTCTCTTGTGACATTTTGAACAACAGAGCCACGCCGTCCAGTTGATTTTGTGAGTTAGTCATGGTTATCACCAGCAGACATCAGCCCCTCCTGTGAATGAACAAGGTCAAAGACGTCAACTTCGCGTTACCATCAGATAAATCGGCAAATGGGAGTTTAAGGAGTAGAGAAAATCAACTTGAGCTCTGTTCTGCCAGACTAGGTTCAAAATCTGAGCCATTCCGGTTGAATGAAAGAAAATTCGTGACCAAATGTACGACCTAAATTAAAAACATTTTAAGCAACAATCATGTTTTGAATAGCATATTTACCATATTAGACCTCCTTCCAGCAGCATCTTCCATGCAACACCTTAAACTCCCTGGCTTTAGGTAAACACCGTCTCTTCCTCCACTTTTATTTCATTCCTTTCAGCACTTGCTCTGTACAACAGCCCTGTTGTGCTCGCCTCTCTTTTTGCTCTCTCCTACAGTGGAAGTCCCTAGCGTTGCCACATCCCTAACAATATAACTGCACAATACAGATACACACAATCCACACCCAGCAGACAGCGGGACATAGTCATTGTTTTATGGGTGCTTTTTAAATGTGTGCACCATTGTGTGAGAATGAGTGTGAGGGACATCTGGACTAATCATGGCGTTAAAATATTTCTTACTTGCAGGCTATTTCAGCAGCCTGCGAGCTCAAAATGTTCCTGCTCTAGCTTTAAAATTCTATAAAGTTTCCATTCAGAAACAAACAAAAAAAAAATACACTTTATTTTAAAACAGCTTCAGTACTAATACATTAAGGGGTCTGTGGTAAAGCATTGGGTTGGGAAGCAGATAGCCACGGGTTTGAATCCCACCCCACAAGGTGTGGCCCAACCCAACCAAACTTGTTGCCAATCCTGAGCCCGGACAAAAATAGGAGGGTTGCGGTAGGAAGGGCATCCGGTGTAAAAACTCATGCTAAATGAAGGTGCGGGACACGTTCCGCTTTGGCGACCCCTGAGGGGATAAGCCAAAAGCCGTTGATCTTTGATCTTAGTACTAATCCATTTCTCCGAACTCAGCTTCTATCTTACTGAAATGAGCTGAGAATGAAATGAAACTGGTGTTTCCAATGAGACTTGAAACAAGAACCATCCTTTTGAAAGCACTTATAATAATGAGTGTTCGAATCATTAAAGTAAGGGTAATTTGTTTCCTTTAGGATACAGTTTTATTGACAAAATGTAGTGTGGTTTCATCCATGCAGTCAACTCAAAATGTTACATAAGAGTACAAGTCCAGACTAAGCCCAAGAGTGACAGATCATTTACTAGTCTTGCATGCAAAGATTTACACACACATACACACAAACTAGTGCATGAGCATAAAGTCTCTCTTCTTTGAATTCCCGCTTACTCTCTTTTCCCAAACAAATACATGCAAACTATTTGCTGACGGGGCTGCAGGGCCACGATCTGTCCAGACCTGCTCTTTAGTATTACTTCATTAACAGCAACACACATCCCACAGGTCTGAACACTTAAACAAATAAATGTCAACACTCCCACACATACACTTGCACAGAAAAAACAAGTCTTAGCCCTCAAACTGTTAAAATTTTGAGGACCCGACAGTGAGTCCTCACAATGCAAAAAGAGACCACCTATCCATATACAAATAGACTGGAGTTGATGAAGCCAGACTGAAATTTCAAATAGCCCATTTAGTTGACACGTCCTCACATGAACCATGTACGTCTCCAGAGAACGTCTCGTATTTCGGGTTAAAATAAAGGAGCTTCCAGGTCTAATTTAAGCTTCTCTGGGTGTATATCTGAGAATATATGGATTTGGGTGTTTGTGTGTGTGTCTCTGTGTGTGGGGCTGAGCCTGTGGTCAAAGAGACAAAGATGGCTTTCTTCTCTCTAGTGGAGTTTTGCGTCATATACATGATGTTACACACATAATATTAAGAGCCAACGCTTGTTATTACAAAAAATGGCAAATCCTTACTGGTTTAAAATCACAGAGTTTTATCATGCGTCAAGTCTCCTTTTTGTCCTATGAAACCAGCCCTAATAATGGCTTTGCTATTCATGCCTAATTAATAAGTCACTAAGGACCACATACGCTCCTTCACTTAGCCTAAGATTTATTATACCCACACTCCCTAAGGAGAGTTCCACTTTGTGGCTGTGTGTGCGGGAAAAAAAAAAATCGGTAATTATCAGAAGTTTACATTTATCTTGACAGAGCTGTATCAAGTCTTTTTGCATTTCATATCATCCACTACCAACTTACTCTCAATTCCACATTTTTACCCACTCGTTATTTTATACACAGCAGTTAACTGAACTATGTTAGTGTGATCACTTTCCAGGCTTATTTTTTCTTACTGTCAACAGTTTTTTCCTCTAACTGACTGCTAGTAACACGCACGTCCCTTGTTATTCACTTCTAACCACAGGAGACCTGTTTTTGACCTCACAATAAGACACATCACACACATAAACACAAACACACACCCCTTACCTCTCAGCACTGGATACATCAGCCAGTCGTATGTGATAAGCCATAAAACTCCAACTCACACTGTCAATAAACGATAACAGATGCAGAAGGTGCAAAATAGCTTTTTTTTTCTTCTTGGCACTGATCTCCAGGCTCATGACTGACTGGTTTTGTGAGCTACCATGTTAACACCACCTGCAAACTTTTAAAGAGCAAACTAAACATAACATAGCCAGAACTTGTATATGTAAATTGTGAACTATAGTAGATAAGGGCAGTGGGTGTGAGGAGGTGCTACATAAACTGCAGCAGATGCCCTACTTCTGTCAAACAGTCTGAATTATTAGTGATTTCATTATACATATACGTTCCCACTGCACACTTACGTTATATTCCAGGTGTTCCCTATCAACTCTGGCACACTGTTTATTAAAAGAAAAACCTTCAATCTTGTAATACTTGAAAAGATTATGAAAAGAAACTGCTGACTTTCTCTTTATCCCACACCCACGCTCCACTCCTTTAGCCCCACTGACAGAGGCCGACTGGAAATAAAGTGCAGGAGATCAAAATAGGGCATGAACCAGATGTTTGGACTTGGTCCTGTCTGTGCTGAAATCACATTGGTGTACCTGTGTCTCTGATTTGCCTTTTAATGTTGGGTCCATACGTTTGGCCCAAGGTGGAATCCAGATGTTGGGCAGCATGCAAAGACTCGCAAAGCAAAGGTAGAAATCCAAATTACAAGAGAAAATACCACTATTGCCATTTATTTTTGGGTCAAAATGCTTGGAATCACAAAATAAAACAATAAATTATTACTAGTTGTTCCAATATAAATGAAGCATGCATATGGCCATCATGACATAGTACATCTTTAACATGGCAAAATAGCAGCATATTCTCTCCATTAAAATACTTACTAAACAAGTCATTGAGTTCAGCAATCTAGTCTAATGGCAAAACAACCAGCTCGAGAAAAGAAAGCATATCACAAATGCCATAGCACTTAAGCATAAAAAGGCATGAAAATTATGTCTGTAGCTTAGTGCAGGTACCAAACAAACATTAATGACCAACTAAACAGGTGACCACAGGAGGGAAAGACGTGGTATTTGGGAGTGGAGAGCTTGCAGGCTCTGTTCAGTAACTAATGGAAGGAATCCATTTCTCTTATCATTAGTTGGCCTTCTATCACACACTCACAGATGCTTATGGAGATACACAAAACTCTTTTGGCCAACATATAACCTGATTAAAACATCCAGAGTTTTTTTGTCACCATTATCATACTTTATGTTGGTGTAACAATAGCAACGACAGCCACTATAACAACTACTGTTATAAACAGTGTTCTTTCTGTCATGAATTCTTACCAAAAACCATAGATGTGCAAATATGACATTGCATGTATAGAGTACAAGGCAGGGCACAATGTGTTATGCTCCTAGTGTTTCAGCTGTCTCAAATAGAAAAGACGAGGCTGGCAAGACACAACATGACAACAATTTGAAATGGGAAATGGTTGGTAGCTACAGAGTTCAACATAAAACTTTAATTACCCGTTCTGTCCTAACTAGTAAAATTTGAGAGACAACAAAAGTCAGAAGACGAGGACTAGTCTCCTCCTCACGCTACAACTGCTGTATTGACAAATGGATTTAATTGTACACTAAGGAATGTAAAGGTGAAAGGTTAAAAAGGTCCCAGATATTTCACCTCCATTCTCTGGAATTCTGTCAAGAAACAACTTTTTTCTTTTTCAGTATAACTGAACCTAACTCCAACTGCTGTTGTTAACTTAAGCCTGGGATAATACAGCTCTGTTTTTCTGCAGAATAGTCTACTGAAAAGAGCTCAGACCTGATTAGCTGGTCTGATTAACACACTGGCACTGCTTATGAGACAGTGTGTAAAATTCTGTCTGCCTTCACTCATTATCAGCAGTGATTGGCGACATGTCCATCAGTGGCCTTCTGTCATAGCGGCTTAACTCAGCCATCCCCCGCCCTAATGAAACTCTGGATTAGACACAGCCTTGACGCCACTTCACGGACCACTTGTCCTCTCAGTTGGGGTGCTGCACCCCTAAAACCCCAAGCCCCGCCACCACGTAACTCCTGTTAAGTGGCAGGTCAAATGCATGCCTGTCATTAACCTTGTGGTGCTTGTTTGTGTTACTGAACGCAGCTCTAAAAGAGTCGCTTCATTCAGCGGTGTCATACTATTAAAAACAACGTAACTACTGCTAAGAATGGTCAGCAGAGGAAAACATAAACAGATGTTTTTCTGAAGACCTGCTGCACGAGGACTGACTGATTTCACCAATGCAGACTAAAACAAAGAGGTGTTTTGTGAAAATACATTCTAAAGTTATAAATGTTTTAGTAGGCACTATCTCCATGCATGCTTGGCTTTTCATCTTTGTTCTTCTAATACTATAATCTTTGCAGCGGTACTCTGTCGGTAGTGAAAGACAATGAATTATTCTTTTTTCTCCGCAGCTTAGTTATTAACAAGAACAACTCTCCCCCCAAAAACTCCCTCCTTACTCTTCTTTTCTCTGGTTATGGTCGGATTTCTTGGAGGGAGTGAATGCATGCTCAGAGCCAATGTTATCTAGCCGAGGAACTGGAGTGTAGCAAGGCCAGGAGTCCACAGAGATAACTATGCAGGGGACTGGTCAAATGCTGCAGTGCCTCGAGAAGACAAGAGTGTTTACAGTGCATTTACTGTCTATAATGACAAATGGGCCGTGTTTAAGGTTTAATTTTTGCTCAAAATTAACCATCGCATTTTATTTATCATGATGATTTTACTAAATACTGCCTTTTCCTATGATTAAGCTACTGTATATTACTAACCTGGTTTTCACAAGTTGGATAACTAATTATCCCGATCAGGGATCTATTCCCATGTGATTCTGTTCAAGTGTTTTTATTTTCATTACAGCTTTTCATCTTTGTAGTAAAGCTCCAACCTGGCAGGTGAAGCCATAGTTGACAGACTTTGGCTTTGACAAATCGACCAACAAAAGCCCTCACCACAGCAACTAGCAGCATTTGGAGATTTTTGATAGCATCAGCTGTAAACAGTATTTTGTTTTTTTGCTTGTCAAACTTTGTTCCTGCTGACCACAACACACACGCACACAGACCCACACTGAGCAAGCAACCATAGCAAGAGTAAAACCAAGAATCTGTTTGTCTGTCAGTATGCAAATATATTACTGGAAACCATAGGGATGGACATCATAACTCATTATACAGAACTGAGCTTATCTGCTTCGTCAGGACCATGTTAGTGTGATTTAATGAGCTCTGGCCAATAGTGGTATCTTTTAGGCAGTAAAAGTAAACAGACTCAAATTCTTGTGAATGCTGTTAAACTCTAAGTGGTCCAAAGGAAAAACATGTTTCCCCAACGCAACCCACGTATACACTAAACCCCATATATGAACTATAAGCACTATATGCACTATGAGCACCTGCCAAAAACTGCGCAGAAAAAGAATGCATTCATTCTGTGGCTCACACACTGTTAATCCGTGTTCTCAGTAAATTATCACAGCATGGGGTGAAAGACCTGTATTTCTGTCTGTCTGCCTGGTGCCCACAGCTGCAGACAACTCGGTCCTGTAGAGAATCCATGGGCCAAGCAAGTCACAGCTCATCACACACAGACACACGGGCGGAAGGAGGGAATTTGATGAGTGTGGGTATGCATGTTTGTGATCGGTCAAGCGGTTCAGTTTGTACTCGTCAAAGCCCCCGGGCAGAGAGGGTGGGGGGGTGAGAGGATGGGTGGCGATTATGGCCAATGGGATGTTATCTCATGTCCCTCGGGTGATATTCAGAGGAGGAAATTAAAGCACTCGTTTCTGTGAGGATCACTAAGGTGAGGGAGAGAATCGAGGGGCACCTTACTGGGTGGAGAGGGGTCATCCACCTTTCATACTAGAGCAATATCATCTTCCCAACCTCCATTCGACCCTGATAAATCTCTGCCTTTGTAAGTCAAAGCACAGGAGACGTGTTTTTTTCTCACCTCTGAAACATGCTCTGCTGCCACAGATGTTGCCTTTCCTGTATGATCGGCACTTTTACATCTGCGTGAGAACGATGGGCAGTTTTCCTCTTTCCCACACTGTCACAGATTCAACAGCCATGTTGCTGTGAGCAAAGGTGACTTGTTTTCATGCTGTTTTCCCAAAAGCAGAATCTCAAAGAAGAATAATTACTGCATACCTCGCTGGGACAACAAATGACAAACACTTTTAATAAACTTGTAATTTCCGTTTTGTTTTGTTTTAATTTTCAGCTGCATATATTAACAATGAATGATTGCGTTCCCTCTGACATCCTGAATTAGATTATACCAAGATGGTTTTCAGTCATCCTTTCAGCGCTGCATCTATTTGCCAGAAATTCATGCTCAAACCAGTCTTTTTCTGACAGCATGTTGTCACTGCTTCCTTGACATGATAAATTCACCGCTCAAATTTCCTACACATCTAAATCACATTCACAGTTTCATTCCAAAATCAATGTAAAAGAGCCATGTCTTATAAACTGCTAGTCAGCACAAGCACATTTTTTCATATCTCTCATCCCATTCCAGTGTTTTCAGTACAGTTTTTTTCATTATTATTAAACAAATTGGAGTAAACCATCAGTTTTACAGTAGCTGTACAAACAGTAAAGCAGATAGATAACCCCTTGCTAATAAGGACAGTAAGTTCCAAGCTAAATTTCCTGTGACCCTGTTATGACCCGAAAAATCATTTTTCACATCAAGTTCACAGACAAGCTCAAGAAAATGATCTTCATTTGGTTACATTTGTTAACCCTGTAACACTATGGGTACAGCCAGAAAGGGGCTGGTCTCGTGAACACACGTAATATATATAACAAATCTTGTATACATTACATAAAACAAACCATAAAATGTAGCCTACAAGTGTCAAGAATTAGTGGGTACAGATGCTACAGGAAACTGTCAAATCAACATAAACCAAGTTACTTAAGATTAAGAACATGACCTCCACTACAAGATCTATTTGACAGATATGGATTGTAAAATTTAATATAAAACGTTACTACGACACTGCTTCATTACTAGTTATGTTATCTCCATAATCTTCATATAGATCACAATATTGCAAGATATGTGAAGCCTATCACTTTTTAAATAACTCTTTATCTTCCGTTCACAGGGAATATTTTGCATTGCAATTATGGCGACACATTTAGCATCTTGTTCAAATCATGGTGAAGTGGGTTACAAGTTGTGCTTTATGGAAGCAGAAACTTCACGGCGTCCATCGGACTAAACGTGACTAAAAGCAGTTACATGTTCCCCGGATATTTCTCGACCAATAAACTTTTGCCGTCGCTTCTTGGGAGTTTGCAGCACCTGACGCACCGACGTGCCCTGTTACTGCAGTACAGAAAAGTCCTCGACGTATTAGACTTTGCCCAAAACATCATGCAACAGAGTCACTTGCAGCCTAAAAAGAATGCAAATTTGTCCCGATGTTTCCTACCTTTATTTGCCTGTGACCGCGCTAAAGTTGCCACTGTGAGTTTATTCCGTTTCGTTCGAAAAGAAAAAGTTTCTGTTTATTTCTGCTCATCTGTGGGCTTCAGGCACAGGGAGCCATGCCTGCAGACGATCCTCAGGTCCATCGCCTATTCCGCAGAGCCGCGCATTCACACAGCTCTCAGCCTGCGCGCTCAAGCGGGCACCTACAAGTAAACTGAGCCTTTCCACCGGTGACATCACGAGTCACTATGGCAACTCTGACTCCACCCCGGTCCGGAGCTGAACTTACCTGTCTGACTGCCTGCATTTCACGACTAACTGCCTCCACATTTGCTCCTGTGCCCTGGATAACAACAGCATTTTTGCACGGATTCGTTGTATGTCCGCGTGAATTCGTGACATACAGTCCATAGCCCTACTGTAGGCAGGCACACGTGTAAACAAACAGCACACAAACCAGCTGATCAGCTTGCAGTACTGCTCACTGATAATAGCCATATGCAAATTCACTGGGTTCATGATCCGTGCAGTGGCAAAGAAAAAGTTTGCTTTGCATGTGTGCAGGATATGTGGGCTGGGTCTGAAAGCAGCACACAAAATCCGTGCACAATGCCTCGTACCATTGCCTCGAGCTCCCCTCTGGCTTGTTGCCAATCTCACCAAGACTTCAGTTGTTTTGGCTACAAAGCCAGTTTGCCCCTCCCTTTTGTCTCCTCTGACCCAGAGAAAACAAAAAGACAATGGCCAGGTGAGCCAAATGTCCAACTCGAGCCTGCCTTGGTGTCACCCTCCCCCCATCATCTCCACTTCAAAAAGCTAAGGCACGAGGAGACTTTATAATTTTCCTAATCCCAAACAACGCTAGGAAATTGTTCCTTATGCACCGTCATACAGTCTACAACCCAGAAAACAGTTTGAAGCTATGGGCAAGTTATAATATGGTGATGAAAACTGGTTTTAAAGAATGAACAATTCCACAACCGCAACAATTCACATGGTTCACAAAACCACTACCTCACTATTTCAGCTGTGGGAGGGGAATGTGACAAGGAGACTTGCAGGATAGACTTCACATTTAACCTGCGGCCAAAAAAGGGAGGAAATAGGTTTGCTGTTACGATGTTGCCTCAGTCTGCAGAGGAAAACAAACATACCTGTGGCTCCAAAAGTGGATTGGAGCACTAACTTCACTACCCACTTTAATTTAAGTCAGCCCTTTCCTGCCTCTCTCCTTAACCATTATTATCATGTTAAGAAATATTTGCGTTATACAGTCACAGAAGTGTCAGATAAGAAACTTGGGTTTCAGATTAAACTCAACAAACAGTTAAATGGTGGTAATTAATTAAAATTGTATACTGTTTTTTTTTTGGGGGGGGGGGGGGGGGCGCCACTTGGGTTCAGCAGAATTAGCAAAAAACTCTACAACCCACGTGTTATCACCTAATAAAGTTATTTGTTAACATGTTACCGATTACGCTTCCTGACTGGACACACCCAGAGGCAACATTAGGTCACATAGAGGTACGTTTTTAGTTTTGGTCTCCACCAACTTTGACAGCTCTCTGATGCTGTGGAGATAGCATTCAGTGGGTTTATCAGATAGCTACCAACTGCTGCTGGAAACAAAGCGGATGAGATTTTGGGATGGAAAAACAAAACCATGTGCTGAAAGATGGTGAAACGCTCCACTGAGCTGGAGGAAACTGCAGAGTTGAGTGAAAATTCTGTGGGTTCATCAATATAGTATCTGCTTTTCCAATGCACACAGTAAAGTGATCCTTTCCTAATAAATTGATTCTTTACACTGTGCTGTCTTCACTAAACTTAGACATAACAGAATTTAGATTAAAAAAAAAAAGCAACATTTCATTAGGGCTTCTCTAACCCACTGACCTGCTCTCGCAGCCTTTCCTGGTGGCCCATGATCGCGGAGGCATGATGGGGGTATTTCTGCTTCAGATGCTCCAGGAAGGCCTCCCTCTTTTTGTCCATGTCTGACGGCTGCATAGCCAGGATCTCTCGGGAGCTGCGGGCTCCTCCCAACGTATGTCTTCGAGGGACCGTTCGGCTGCCTTTGGCGTCTCCTCTTGACGGGGGCGTCCCATTTGGGGATGCCTGCCTGCGACTTATGTGTTCAGCATCCTCTGGGGAGGTTATCTTCAGGTTGCTTTTGGTTTGTTCTGAGGGGGCAGAGGGGACACAGAGACAAAGGGTGAGGACATGTGCTGTAGGGATGTTTTGTTTTCAACAACAAAAAAGTGCATGTGTTGTGCTTGTGTATGTAAGAAAGAAAAGAAAAAGAAAAACTACATGCAAAAAGATATACTGTATTTCTAAAATATTTGATCCAGAAGCAACTAAAATCGACAATGTGTGATTGGGATTTTAGACATCAGACATTTACACTGTTTTATAGTTCAGAAATAAAACCAGAATTTAATCTGACACTCACAATATTGGTGATGGATACACTGAAGTGAAACAGCTGTTAAGATTGAGATAGTTCAGAAAATCCTGGATGCATTAAGCTTAAATTGGAGATGAGATTTTAGTTCAGAAATATCAAGCAGAAAATTTTTTTCTATTTTAAATCATGTGCAACAGATCTCAGCTCCCCCTCAGTTGTTGCAAAGCTGTTCACAGTCATCAGAGCAGTAGGATGTAGTTTTTCTAATTAAAACCCCACTTAATACAGTGGTTTCAGCCTCATTTATTCTACAACTGGTGAATGTCCCTCTTTTAGTCCATTTAAAAATCAGTATTAAATGTGTAGAAGTGTTAAAATCAGTATTTGATTTTAGAGCAGAATGGAGAAGAGAAGAGAAGAGAAGAGTGCGAAAACAGAGGTATAATAAAGCATCCAGATCTGCTGCCTTGTTTTCTAGATAAGCAGGTAGGGCTATTAATGTGAACCTTTCAGGGGGTAATGGTGGAAAATAAAGGCCTTCTTGTGCACCTCCTCAACAGCTGAAGGAGGATATTTCAAGTGATTTGCCACTATTTTGTAGGTGGTTTAATATGGCTTTTCTGTTCTTCTTGGAACGTTTGAAAGCATGCCGTGACCCACACATGAAAAGGGAATTTCTGGTTTTTCTCCCAAGACATGTTGGGACTAAGACAGAAGTAGCTTTTTGAGTTTAACGCATCAACTTGGGACAGGAAAAACATGGTACTGTTGTTAAGTAGCTGCAACACTTGAGCTTCTATTTGTTTCCGTGCCATAAAATTTCGTTCAAATAAATTTGTCTCTTTCAATCTCTAAAAATGCCTTGAAAACAAAAGGGAGCATTTTATTTAGAAACAGTAAGTGGTTGTACATCACGATCAAGCCCTGTCAACAGCACCATCAGCCTAAACTCCCACAATGCTCCAGTTCAGAGACGCAGCACGTCTCATGTGCTTCCAATCCTATTTTTAACTCTCAAACACAGTTTCCCACTGCCAGCCAAATTGCACACAGCAGAGAGAATAGAGTCAAACCTCCCAAGGACCTGAATTCATTTGTGGGTATCATGTCAGAAAGCACATTACCTTCCCAAAGTGAACAATCTTTGTGTCCATCTGCAATTTCTTCTTCCATTGCACTTTGAGTTTAACACACACACACACACACACAGTCACGATGGACGAGTGAGGCTCAGGAGAATCAGCAAACTGCTTGCCTAGAGATTCCAGACGTTGCTCACGTGGAAAAGGGGGCTTGAGATAGGCCCTGCCCCACAGCCCCAGGATAGACTGGTGGGGATTTAGAAAGCCAGCTGCATTCCAGGACAGAGAGCCACCAGCCCCTCACCCTCAGGCTAAAAGCTCTTCTGCTGCCTTGGAGTGATCATACACTGAATGTAAATGTGTGTGTGTACAGATCAGAGAGTATAGAGCATTGTATAACAAAAAAAAGCTGCTGACAAGAATCCCCTTTTCAAACTGGACGCAGAGACTAACAGGTGTCAGTCAAATTTCCTGTCACACACACACTAATATAAACAAACATGTGCACACAGTCTGCTCTTTATCAGGACTCTGTCTACAAGCTGTCTCCTTCTAAACTCTCTGTCCCTGTTAAGGGGCCCACCAGGCACTAACATGCATCCAAATGTGTCATAACCTACTTCTGAGGCACATCCAAACTGCTTTCAGCATACAGCAGCCAGCTAATATGTTATCGAGTTATCTGATCAACACAGCAGAATAAGACAAGAGTCAGTGCTGCGGGCAGTGTTGTTTCCAATTAGGAACCTCACAGGAGACTGTGCAGTCTTTGTGTTTGCTTTGGCATTTTGAAAAAGCAACACTGTCCTGTTTGCCTGACAGTCTGCAAACATGCTCAGTGGCTTCATACCATGTGAAAACACATCAGTATTTGCTTGTTTATAGCTGATACATATATGGGTTTTTTTTTTAAAGGAGGGGAGGGGGAGCCCTGCACCCGTGCATGAGCTCATTTCCCTGCACCTGCTGATGTGAGTGATCCAGTTGAAATGTGCAGGAAGAAAGCCCAAACGTGAGGGGATCAATGGCAATGAAAGTTCTCTGCTCCCACCTGCTTTCTCTCTTCTTTCATCTCGTCACGTGCTCAGGGATTTCGCCACGAAAGACAGACGTTTAGCAGGCTGACTCGCACAAAACATGTAATTTAATTATAATGTACAACAGAGATAGTTTTATGCCATGTTGGCAGTCTCTCACTGGTTATAATGCAGTTCCTGAAGTTAATTTATCAAGAAGTGTTGGTCTTTTTTTATTATTTTCAGATCCACAGATTTTACCTTAAGCTGCCTAATCAAAATTTGCATAAGTTAGTGGTTTTCTGTTTTCCAAAATACCCTTAGAGAACAGACATGTTGCATTAGCTATAAGAGCAGATGGTGAGAACAACAGATATAGAATATTAAATGCGGTATTTCATCCTCTTCTGATAGATCTCTTTGTGTACAAAGAACAAGAACTTACAACTTTATGCTTCTATGCTACAAACTTTACAAAAGTCTTAATGGTCCCGGAAACTGTCAACACGCTGTCACACTGACTGACGTGTATCAAGCCCTAAGTCACCAATTAAAATGCTTTTACCAGAAAGCTCCTTAAAATTCCTTTCAAGCCACAAGTGTTAGAATCCGTTCAATGTCAAAAGTCAAAAGTACTGTGTACTAGCAAAGACACATACCCAACTAACCATAATGTCGCCGTTTGCCAAGTCAAACTCATAATTAAAGCAACTTCTCCAAACCAACAATTACAACCTGGTGTCCAAACAACCTGCACTTTTGCTGTCACAAATCCAGGCCCCAAAAAAAGGACCTCCTCCTTGCAGAGTCTCACAGGGGATCTGCAAGTGAATTGTGTCTTGCTCCAGTAGCTCAAGAATGTTGTTCTTTCTTTCACAGCTGCCAGTGTTGAGTAAAAGATGGTCCTCTCAGCTGAAAGACAACATGAAACACTTGCCTATGAACACCCAGGTCATATGAGAAACAGGGGCCTCCTGCTGTTTGTAGTTACTTTCTGGTTGTCACTTATTTATGGAGGAATTTATCCCTGGGTGCTCTCCAACTCTCCCATAACCATGAGGCTCGATACAAAGCCCTGTTGTGTGCAAAAAAAGCAGGGCTCACATAGCAAAACCCTGAAACCATGAATACTGATATATGCAACAGCACTGGTCCACTGTTGTCTGACAGTATTATTATGTAAAAGTAAAGGACTTCAAAAGGAGTCAGGATACAAAACGATTCACTGAACTAAGACTTGTATACAAAAGATCTTTTTTATCCATCTTGATACAGATAGAACTGCTGTGTTGGTTCATTACTTTAGTCCATACTAAAATACTGTATTTCAGCATGTATTCGATAGATTGCCATAGAGTTTTGTATACACATCAACAGGGATTGATCGTGATGTACAACCACAATCCTAATGACTTCTGTGATCTTCTGACTTATAGTGTCACCATGAGCTTGAATTTGTAGTTGAATGAAGCATCGTTACCACTGATTCTGACCCTATTGCATTAACGACATATTACGTTCAGTGTTCAGTTCAAACATATTACCAAGTATTAGCAAGTTAATAATATACTAAACTATTGTGTTGCATATGATCAACACTTTTAGCTGTGTGAAATCAATAGCTGAGCAGCTGAGTAGATTCAATAAGATGCTATCAAGGATGCACACTTTTAAAAAACGGTGGTTAGCAAAGTCTAGAATGACGGCTTGTAAAAACTGATTAAAACTGTGGACATATTTTCCCACTCATTTGCATCTTTGTGCCTGAAAAAAAATCATATTTTTCCTATCCGTCATCTTTCCCATGTCAGCCTGAGACCACCTGATTCCATGCCCTTCACTTATCACATTACTTTCTTCCACCCACACCCAGCGCAGCACACTGACCCAGGCAAGCTACAGGAGAAGAATAATGTGCGAGTGACTGCGTAGGTGACCTGCTCTAAGAAAAAGAAACACATTTCTCCTCTGACTTCTTACTCTGATTGCTGATTCAACAGATAAGCTCTTTCTGGGGAGGTAAGTGACACCAGAATTTGAAAATGCCCTCGCAATGCAGCTCGGTCACATTTTTCACACTGTACAAAAACGCAGACATTCTTGAAGTGGCAATCACATGCATGAAATATCTGACTTCTTAGCTGGGTATCTGTTTCACTCAGTGCATGTCCAAATCAGTAAACACACAATTGCAACACTTTTGAATTTTGAACACAATGGGAAATAACGTGATTTCTTACAAGGAAAAAAATGGAAATGGAAACCTTTCATGAGTAGAATATGAGTTTAGTCTGAGGATCACTGCCAAAGAAATCAACCCACTTATGAGTCCACCAATCAGTGATACCTCTGAGAATGAGATGTGCCTCACCCCCAAATCCTTCCATTCAAAAGGCTGTGGATAAGTGTGACTTTATTTGGTTGAGGGAGGGCTGAATATATGAGCTTCGGCTCAGAATGTCACAATTTTGGGAGAACAACAGGCTGTTTTACATATTTGTTTACCTCATGCTGCCTCAGGACAAAACTGGACGATAGATTTACCATTTACATATATTTGTTACCCCTCATGCTACTGCAATACCCCCTTTCTGTCTTGTTTCCCCCCTAACCTCTAATCTATCCGGTCTATTATTCTAGTATCTATTATCACGTGACATGTTGATTCAAGAGTAAAGTCCCTAATGCCTGTTTGCTGCGAGTGCATTCACCCATAGCTCTCATATCCATCCAGGATATTGGAACGATCAGACTGTTTAAGTACAGTAAAGAAATGATAGGAATAATTCACACAACTGTCAGCTTTATCACAAACAGCTAGACACTACACATGAATCATACATGTGAATTGACAAAAAAGTCTGAGTAATATAAAAAAAAGCCGCCTGGAATCTTTCTGTCTCTCTTTACCAAATATTCTTCCCCCATCTCTCACCTAATGAGGCTTCTTCCAGCTGCTATGCCACGGCCAATGACTGTTGATCCCCACCCTGTTAGCAAAGACCACCACAACATCTGTGTCAGCTCAGACTTGCAGACACCCAGTGCTCTCCGGGACACACACTAACTGCAACACACTTTTCATTTCAAATATGTGTGTATGTACATATATGTACAGCAACACCTCTCTGTGTGTAGTCTGTCCAGACTTTCAACCCTGGTTATAAACAGACACGGCTGCCAACCTGACAGGCTGTCGGCCAAAAGATATGAGTTACAGACATGCGATCTAGTGCATGTATGTGGGTGTCAGGGCTGGGAATAGTAGCAGGGGCTGAGAGACACATATCAAAACAGCCATGGAAAAGCAGAGTATGACAATTTAACATTGCAAAATGAAGGTTAAACACAAATCTGACACAGAGCAGACTGAGCATGTTCAAGTAACACTTTTTAATGTAGCTGGACTCAATGAAGCATGGCAAATTGATTTTAATGCTGGAATTAGCAATTTCAAGTTAAATTGCTTATCTTGACTGGGCAAGACTAGATCTTTTACTGAAATGCATAGTGACTATCCTCCTATTGAATCCATGACAACTTTGGAACAAGCTTCAGGCAAGGCTGTTCTGCTGTAAAAGTAAATACTACACCTAAATGTTTGCTAAACAATCACTCTTTCCTCTGTCTCCTTCATCTCTCCTTCTTTTTTCCTGCCGCGGTGCAACTAATAAAGTAAACAAGAAGCAGGGAGTTGAGAGAGGTGCTACCGGCAGAGCAGGCCTGTTCTATTGCTTCCTTCTAAGACAGAGAGAGAGCAGCTCAAACAAACAGCTTTATATATTGTTCAGCGCCACTGATGAGCACACACACTAGGTTTGATTGCTATCCCACCCTAACACACACTTTAGCGCGAATCAATTCAAAGCAAGTAACTGGCTTTGCACTCATTTACTAAACAAACTGTGGCTTCTTTGGGGATGAGCTGCATGTTTTCCACACCAGGGGGTGCTGTAGAACATGCTCTAGGTCTGTTGTGTAGCGATCAAGGGGAAATTACACAACCTGTCTGAGTGTGTGAAAGAGAAAATTTAAATAACGTGGTGTGTTTGTGTGCCTTCTCAACATTGCACAAGGAAATAGGCGCTAACATATTTCCTTTGTCATTGATTAACTGAGCAACTAAGTGCTGCTTAATGAACCAGTGATTGTTAGTGTGCCAGTGTGTGTGCCCACAAGTGCACGTTTTTTCAGTAAATTCAAGCAGTGTGCACACTTCATTAACCTGTGGCCAGAGTGGGTTTATGTCAACCTATCCACTGAATCAGACGTCTGCTGGTCTTCTATGACAACCATCTCGAGGCCAAGAGTGAGGCTAGTGTTGTCCTGAAGAAAAGTGATGTAGAAGATGCTGAAAACAGCTGCGGGAACATTTTCTTTGCAGGTTGAATCAACTGCTGCAACCTCCCGAGGACCAGAATCTTCTGAGGAGATCGAGCCTGAGCTCCCTCATTGGATAAATGGTATCAGTGCACCCACTGGACTAGAAAATATTTGATTGAAGTTAACTTAATCCCACCAAATCCCTAATGTCAGTGACTCATCTGTGTTTCAGTGCGAATGCATGTGGCTGGAAAAGTTCTAATAGTAATGCTGATTCAATACCTGAGTTTCAATACCAAAATAATACTTTTTTGCCTACAGCATTTTGACTGCAAACTGTCCATGAGTCTGCAGAATGTTGCCTAAGTATTGCAACACAAACTGCATGAAGTCAGAAAAAAAATCCTCAGGCTTCTTCTACCTGTGTGCTAGAAAGTGTGATAAGGTATCTCTTATCTGTATAGGTGAGTTTTCTGTGTCAACAAATTCAAAACAAGTGCACACAGCAGAAACACATGTGATATCAACAGACATACAGACCCACACACATACAACACATAAGCATAAGCACACATGTGTGCAGTCAATAAGACTGTGTGCAAACACACTAGAGAACACCTGCCGCTCTTATCCGGTGATAATTAGAAGGAGTAAGACATATTTTAAGACAGATCAAGATGAAGACTCGCTGGAGACATCAAAGCCATGTCCCAAACAAATGAAAGCACTTCAGTCCCCTTTACTGCAGTGAGTTGACTACGCGTTCAGCTTGCTCATGGCTTCAATTTAAAAATGTCTTTCAATATGCCTGCTCTCTCACAAGTTTATTAAAAAGTGACTGCACTGCAATTGTCTCTCTTCATAGTAATAAGCAGCTTAGGAGTTGGACTTTACCAGCCAGTCAGTCGTGTGTTTCCCCCCTGTGCTACGTACCTCTTCTTGGCCCTCTCTGCAAGCTAGAACAGTGTAACCAGTGTAAACCAAAAGCTTATTACTACCCAGTGGCTCAGGAATGCATAACTAATCCAAATAATACCAAAAATCAGCATTTGTCACACAGTAAATTCCTTTAATGACATCGGGCTTGACCATGATGATAAACTGTTATAAAATGCAGTGCTCAAACTGTACACAACTAGTACTTTATATTCTCCAGGCAGACAAAGCTAAGTGACCACATCTGTATGTGACAGGGAGCTGATGAGGCTGAGTGGCTCTGTAAGGAGAGGTAAGTACTGCTGAAGCTGATAAGTGATGCAGGTGGTGGAGGGATGAGAAATAAGTCCTGTGGAGGGGGAGCTTCTCTTAGAATTTAGGGAACACTAGTGCCTGTGTCCTGGAATTTATCTGTGAGGCCTGCTGTGTGCTGTCCATGTATTGTGTGTCCCTGTCCATGTGTATGCATTTTGTGTGAGCCAGTAGATGGACTGTATCCAAGCTTAAGGCTCTATGGAGCAGAAGGTGCTGGGACTGTAAGGTTTGTGAATGTGGACCAGCTTGGCCAGACCTATTGAGAGGGAAGGCCGGCCTAATGCATAAACGTGTGTGTAAATGTAATGCTAAGTGCACTGTTTAAGTAAAACACTGAAATCTGTAAAGCTGCTCCAAGGTGGCGAAGAAGAAAACCACCACCACCACTCTCGGCAAGAAGCTTGGCAAGAGAAAGATGTTTCCACATGACGCTGCAAAAATCACAAGCTTATTTTAAAAGGAAAACAAATGCGAAACTTACGATCAGGCCAGTTATATCAGGCTGACTTGACACCTTTGTTCCACTTGAAGCTGTAGATGGAGTAACAGCACACCTCCAGGAAGGAGCAGAAACAACTGTGACTGAACATTTCCAGACCCAGGCCCAGGAGGATTAAATCAGTCATATATATAATGCTGAATTTTATTAAAACAACAGGGTTTTTAATTGTTGAACATTTTACAAATATTGACCAGAGGTGTATCCATTTTGGTAATTGAAGAATTTTACAAGCCTAATTCACCACTACTTTAATTTACTCAACTTTGTAGAACATCTGTTTTAAAGAAAGAATGTGACAGATGGCACAGAGAGCGCTAATTATCATGGAGACATCTGATGTCATAACCTAAAGCCCCGTTAATCAATAATTTCATGTTCATGGATGACTATGTATCATTTGTAAGGTGCCAGTTGTGGTGATGACCTCAGACAGTTACCACTTGACACTGCTGAATCCTTGTCAGCCTTTCTGCATCTTTTAGCTCATTATTTTGTTTTTTTTGGCCAGTAACATCCGTGTTACAGAAACTCATTGCGGTCATTTCAGTTTCCAGACTCAACAGGCAAATGTTTTAATCGAAAAAGCTCAACTAAACAAATTGTATGGTACCTTTCCGACAGCTAATAGACACATCTAGGAACCGGTAAGCAGGATAGGGGAGGTGTTGCATTTGGATACATGCGTCACATGACTCCTACATAAATGCAAAGCTCTGTATCTATAGATATAGTCTGAATACAGATTGTACAGAAGGTTCAGCCACAGGTCACCATATATAATGAAAAGAACACTGATATGTCAGCTGTGTAAACTGATGACAAAAACCGTCCTTAAAGACAACAGTGAATGCAAATGTTTCACTGTCATGACATCCCAGGCTTCAAATAAAGCTTTACACCACATGGTCTCTTCATGTGGACAAGCTGGACAGGCACGTGTTGTTACGCTGGTTAAATGGTAACACCCTTTCGGCTATGTTCACATGTCAGTCTCCTGTTTGGCAGTCAGTTTCGCTTACCCTTTTCTCTGTGGCAGAGGCCAGAATTTTTTTTTCGTATTGTTTGAACACATGTCTAAAAATACCCTCAGGAAAAACCACAAAAGACACAAAGGCTCAATGATTTGAGAGAAGGAAATGCCATTTTCAGATTTCCTAATATTTCAGCTCCAGGAACTGGCCAGATCCTACCGTCCCCCAAGTATTCTGATTGGTTATTAATGACATCATTCCCAGGGCCTGCCCCCCTCCCAGCCAGACGATATCATCAGTGCTGAAGCATCTCAGTGATGTAATGCAGCGAGGGCCTCGAGAAACGCTCAAGTAGCACCCCTTCTTTCTTCTTCTGCCTTCCTCTCTTTTCTTATCTGGGTTCTTTTTTCTTATTCCTCTCTCCATCTTTTCATTACGCCCCTTTCTACTCATTGCCTCTTTCTAGATAAAAACCCATTTCCATGTGTTTATTAGAACTTAAATACAGGGCACAGAGATTTGCAGCAAAGTCCAGAGCTATACGGAACTCTTATATGATTCCTAAAAAGATGAGGGGAAAGGAAACGACATGAGCGTTTACATTTCCTAATCCTGCCTGTGTCCTGCAGATGTAATAAAAAAATGAATCAGTGTTCATGTCCATTTTTCCCACAAGGTGTGAGTAAAGAAAAAAAGCCAGATGATGTGGTTAAATTCTAGTTGTAACTCCTCTGGATAAAGAGCACATAACGGTGTCTGTTATCTTACAGATAACAGAATAGTACAAATACAATCTCTAAATCACCAAAAGTGGCACATAAGTACATGCAAATGTGTAGTCAAACATCTGAGTGTTATGTCAGCTTGCTCCCATTTGATTTATTCAGACCATCTATTTTGGCTGGGCCTTGACATCTGTTTTTTAATCACAAATTGAGAATGTGTGTATGTGTGTGTACATACGTGTCCTAGGCAAACATCCAGGAGGATGAGAGGATTAGTGAGGCAACTCTACCCTGATCAAAGCAGCACAGAATCCAGCTTACTTGGACATAATGTGTAACACATAACCCCTGTGGAAATGATACTGTACATGCTGCAAACCCATAGACCACCAACTGCAGGGAAGATTTTATACTTTAGATTCAAGGTTTTTTTTTGTATGTATCTTTTGAATCATCTAGACAAATTTTAGTGAGTGATTCTAGTGAAAAAAACTCCCATAGCTCCTAATCAGGGAATAGACACTCAAGGGCTGCCATCAAGGGAAAAGTATGCAGCTGCATCATTGTAACTGTACTGACGTCTGATAGAATCTATTAGTTGTTTTTTGGAAAAACACCAAGTAGAGATTTTGGTGACAGGCTCTGATAAACCCTCTGCTCAAGGCCGACCCAGCACCAAAAGTCAGACGGGCATCATCAGAGCTCTATCACAATTATTGGCCGACTCTAATTGGGGCCTGGTGATACCAAGACATGCATTATGGATGCATTCCTTTTAAATGCAGATTGAAATGGGATGGTGACTGTAATTAACTCATTCTGCAGCTCCAGAGAGGCTACTCCATCAAACTGTCTGAGCTTGACTGGGAGACCAAATGGGATGTGTCTGAGTCTAATAATAAAATGCCTCCTCACCCATGGCTGGGATCTGTCAGGCTGAGTAGATTCTGAGCAGCACTTGGCTAAATTCACTAAAAGCTTTAATCAACGATAATGTGAACTGATATCTTAATACGTGAACAGGGCATGTGAAGCACATGCCTCCCTTTGAAAGGCTTGATGTATGATTGGCAGTCCTAGTTAGGCAGGCAACATGCCAAATCTCAGCAAAGCTGCAAGTGCACATACGTGCAGACAGCTGATACTGTACCCCATTCCATCCCTGTGCTTCATTATGCACGTAGTGAGATGGTTATTTTGCGGTGTGGCTAACCACTGCCATCCACCACCTAATGGCTTTAGCATGTGCCTAGCAGTCCATTGGCTCTGGTGGTTTGAGATCTTGGAGAGCTGAAATGAAGCGGGGTATTGTTGTTGCTGGAGGACACACAGTCTTGTGAAAGGAAAAATTGTCAGGAAGGAAACTTCGAAACAAAGTGCTCAGAAAAGGCGATTGAGAGCACAAGAGTCGGAACTGTGTGAGTTGTGTGGATGAATGTGTGCGTTAAGGAGCTGTTTCCATTCTTCCTGCCCTTTTAAAAACTACTGGAAATGTTCAGAAATTTGTGGAATGTTCCCTGGCCTCGATTTTTAGGGTGGGATCTTGGGGTGGATGGAAATTTCAAGCAAACCAATTAGTCGCCATTTTACGAGGAGTGTAATAACAGACTAGTGAACCTCTCTATATGTAGATATCTGTGAAGATGAGCTGTAAAGAATACAATTTCTCATGTCTTGTAGTGGAGCCTTTCAGATAGAAACTCACACAGGAAGCCTGAAGCTAAAATGGAAAATACCTAGGTCCACTGCATTCTCTCCCATAAATACTGCTAAAATATTACTAAATGATTCTCACACTGGAGACATATTTTTCTGTCAGTTACACCGGCAGCATTGTTCAGGACATTGAGGTGGAGCATAAAGGTAAAAGAATAACTGCAACTTTGAAAACAAAATGGCTTTCATTACTCTGAGAGGAGCCTGGGGTGGCATAGATCACTGGAACAAGAGGGGAGTCTGCGCAAAAAGACTAAAAGTAAAAATTAAAGTCCAATTATTTAGTACTGTAAAGTTCTTATTTAAACAGACATACATCATTGACTAAAGCATTTCCCATTTGTTTTTATCATTAACAATAGATTTTCTCGTTAAGAAATGCTGCATATGTAGTCAAAGTTCTGAACCTCCATTGCTGTTTGGTTTTCATGGCAATCCATCCAATCACTGTCAAGACTTCTGAATAAAACCAAAACATGTCTATCTCACAGTGTCACAGCAGACAAAGACAGAATATCATCAAAATCAGGATTCCAGGATTCATCCTCTAGAGAAAAGGAAAGCCTGCACAAAACTTTAACGGTTCAAGAGTTGTTGACATATTTCAGTTTGGATCATAGCAATGAACCAAATTGACTAAATTGCTTCAAAAGTACTATTGTAGCCACAAAACCTTACTGCTCCCAAGTTCTGTGTTTACCATGTGTAGCAAAATCTGTCCTGATTTCCTTAAATCTGCAGTATGGATTTGACGTTAAGAAGTGTTACACTTGTATAATCCTACAACTTCTACTTAACGTGCTCAAAGTATACAAACATGATTCTGTGCCTCCAAGTATCCAAGCATGGTGCAAATATAGCAAGTCTCTCTCTCTGCAGCTGTCACTACATTTAGCTAGAAATAGTTTTACTTGACGCTCATTTACCCACTGCGCTGGGAGTCTTTCCAATATTTACATGGTCCCGTCTATTTATCACTCAAAGCAGGAAGGAGTTCTCCAAACAAGCCACGCACAGATAGAAGACAGGTTTCCTCGAAACTCCAAACTCAAAAGCTCAGGTAGCCGCTGTTCTTAGAATAGCTTGGCTTAACAACAACATCCCATGTGTCACAGGCTTTACAAAATATTATCAGAGAAAAGGCTTTGGCTAAATGAGAGTGTACTGAGTTTGCCAGGCAGAACCGTTATGAAATCATGCTACGATAGCGAGTCATTAGCAAGCGGTCGATTTGGTCAATAGAACGCATAAAAAAAGGCAACATGGGAGGAAAGATGGCAAGACACAGCAGGCTTTTAAATAGGACCGAGGACAGAAATCTCATCCGTGTTTATTGGGATTAGGCAGCTTTCACCCTCAAAGTCGGACTTTTCTTAATTAACACGGCTTTGTATGAAGACAGAAATACTCAAGTGCTTTATGCACTTTCAATGAGTGAGAATGACGTAAGCAACTACAGCTTTACGGGCCTGACACATTAGGGCATTTGTAGGATGCTAATTAGAGCCAAATTATAATTAACGGTGAATCATCTGCATTTAATTTTCTCCCTACATTCTCACCTAATTGTAAATAAGTAAATTTGCTCAGAGGGCATAGCTGGAACATCATACAGAACCTTTTCAAAGCTTTGTGTGTACACAAAGCTTGTCTGTCACTGGACAAAAACAGCCGTGGTGTTTTTGTGTGTCATAGGAGGCAACACGTCAAATTGAATGCCTGAAGGAGAGGACGGATGGGAGAGGCAGAGGAATGTTTACACTGGCATAAAAAGAGCTAGTGGGGTTAACAGCGACTGAAGAATGACAGTTGCAGTGTCTGCTCGAGTCTCTTCCGCCTTCGTCTGAGTCTGCGGGTGGAGAACAATTTGTCCACCCCCCTTCCCCTCCTCATCATTTCCACAGAAAAAACTAGATGGTCAAAGAAATGACTTCACTGAAAAGGTGGAGCCACTGATGTATGTGGAGTCTGCAAATGTCAAGAAAGTAAAGAAATTGTGTGTCAACTAAATGGGGAAGTTTTACAAGAATGAGCACTTACATCCCTCTATAACCAGTCTCCAGATGTTTTACAGTCGTCCTGTTGCTGTACGTCCACCCACTTCTCAGTTAACCTGCAGTGACTTTCTCTCTGCTGGCTGCAGAGGGCTCTACATAAAAAAAAAAAAAAAATCTAATTTTATGTCTTGGCAAATTTTCCATTAGCTCCACCAGCATCCGACATCATGACAGGAAGCACGATTTTCCTCAGTGGATAATCCTTGTTACAGCAAAGCCTACAGCAACGACTGCAGCAAATTCTGAGGTCTAACATAAGCCTCTACCACCGCCCTGCAGCACAATAACAGACAACAACACCAGGGAAACATATTTGCAGCATCACCTTTTCTAAAACTTTGAATAAAAAGAGTGTTTTCTACCTTCTGATATTTATATGTGCAGCTTTCTTCAAACAGACGATAAACCAGAAAAATTATTAATGTCAGATAAAAAGGGCACAGGAAAAGGAAAAAGACTGACACTAATGAATAATTATTAGTTCAACTACTAATCACTGCCTTATTAAATCATTTACTTCTGCTCTGTCACTTTCTCTGTACAGGTCATTAAAATATTGCTATTAGGCGCTGACAGAAAATCATTGGATAATATGTCTGCGTGTAATACAAATGCATTGCTTGCTCTTTTAAAAACGTTGTAAAATAAGGTGTTACATTCTTTTTCACAGAGTGCCTTCATCTGTTCATCGGAAAATCATTCGGCTCCAAATGAGGTCAATTTATAGCGTGTGGAAGTCAATTACAGTGGCCGAGATTCTGTGTGATTACACCTTGCTATCATGCCCACCTCTGTTAAGACTCGAGCTGTTTTGGCCATAAGGACTGCTTCTGGACTAAGATGCTGAAATGATCTGAGAAAATCGTTCTCAAAGATGAGATCAGTTATTTGCCGCTAATTGAGAGCATAATTAGCTTCAGGCAAAATCTTCAAACTTATTGAACAAAAAGCAGTGGACACTATAGTGTACAGAAAAACTGGGTACACTGACCCAGTGAGTTTCAGAGAAATTTAAAATAAAAATAGCACTGGTTTTATTCTACACCTTTTTTCAGAACTTTCAGTTCTCAATACGATAAGGCCATTAAAATTGTTTAAATCTTTCAAAAATAGCCCCCATTAAAGTGATTAATGAGGCCTAAAATATTTTTTTCCAGTGTAATTTTAGTTAAAAGCGAAATGTACATTAGCAGCATTTTGTCTCTTTCTCTACTTTTAGGAGCTTCATGTGGTGGGAAAGTTTTATCGTCTCCACATTTCAAACACAAATAAGAGCTGAAATGAAAGCTCTGTAACAAGGTTTGATCAAACCTTGAAGCTCAATTAGACATGGCGTTAGTTGGCTCGGGGGCTTACTGAGGGATGACAGTGCAGACAGCTCACTGGAGAAACACCTGGTCAGCCCCCCCCCCCCTCTGGCCTCAGAGCTCCTTGGCCACATGCCACTGGCCCAGGTGTGTTTCCAGCGAGCTCAATGTCCCATGTCAGCCATCAAACTCCACAGCTCCATTTGCATCAACTTATACATATGGCCCGGGTTAGTGCTTGATCTCCTGCACAGATCCAGATATGATCTGTTATGTCTGGATGCTGATGCAACAGAGTAGTCCAGCCAGGTAATCAAGTGGTCAAGACATGACCTTAGTGTCTCATTATAACAGGCAAATGGAGGCATATGCGCAGGAACTACTGTGTGCCTTTGCTTGGCAAAACACTGCCAAAATCACTGAGCCTCATATGCTTGCACTTAGACAAATAGCTTGGCTGAATTAAAGTGGCAGCCAAAGCCTTACAGTTAATAACAGTTTCCTCTGGTCTTGTGAGAAATTGACAACTTGCTACATCAGCACAGCACAGGGAAAACTTGTGAGAGACACTAACGCTGTCCAAGTGCACGAACGAGAGATGAGGGATGAGGTTTGGGGGCTCTGGAATGGGGTGCAAGGGTGCAGGCTCATTTGTCTTTCTGACGAGGTGCTTCTTTCTGACCTGTTTATCTTCCCTCCCAGCGGGGGAACTGAAGTTTGATGTACTCGCTGCTGAAAGAGACACAACAAATCACACCCATCACGGAACATCTGAGTGGTAAAAAATACGATATTGGAAACTTTATAGACCAGCTCTGCTCCAGAAGTACTAAACACTGCTGACGCTAAAATGTTGGAATGCCTAATCATGTTGTTAAGTTTGCATCAAATGTAGCTTTTTTTATTGTGTTTTTGCCATGTATTGATGGTGTTATAGTAAGAAAAGGACATTAAAAACTAAATTTAATATATCACACACTTACATGCGACTAGCTGTGAAATTAACAGCTTTTTCCATTTGCTTGCACTTGGGCAGACCAGCCTTCTCCAGATGCAATTCAACTTAACAGCGGAGAAAGTTAAAACAATTCTAGCAGTACTGGCCAGCTCCAGACAGGATAAATAGACTTTTCAAGACAGTATATTGGTAAAACTGTGGATACTAAGAGCCATAGTTCCCAGACAAAACGAGCTCCGCTTATTAGAGGTTGCTGCTGTGCTTAGCTAATGTGATATGTGAGGATGACAGTGTCTTTGAAGTTACAATGACAATGATGCTCACTTTGTGTGGAGGATTGCAGCATCTCCCTGGAAAAATGTGCCATCTCTTTAACCCAGAGGGCAAACAGCACCATAAATGGCTAAATCTACAGTAAACCTGTCACCTCTCATTTATAGATCTAATTTTTGATGAATCTATCTAGAAGGGCTCAGAAATAGAGAATATTTCTGTTGAGTGACTGAATATGAGACAATTAATGCAACACGTTGTTTGTGGAAGGCCTGTGTTTCTGTGAAAGTGTTGTTTTCAAGCTCAACCTCTCATGGTCTGGCCCTCACCACTCTCCTTCCTATTAGCTTAATTAGACACACACACACACACTTGATGGTCCCCTTTTTTTGATTCGTGCACTGAATGGCTGGCTGCAGTTCAAGGCACCACAAAAACAGCTATGCAGAAACAAGCAGCTTTCAGAGCACGAGGACAACCCTCAGAAGACAGTGCACACACGAAGAACACTGCACTGAATGCCATTCACAGAGCCTCTGGAATTTGAAACAATATTGTGTCCAGTAATAAAAAGCAAGCCACTCCTCATCCCATGCAGTGATGTCTGCCTTAGAATACATTCATTTGAATCCCCTGTAAAGAATGACTTGTCTGTACTCACACGAGTATGAGTGAGCATCGGTGCATTTTGTTAAGTTCACATGTGTTCAGAGAGTGTGAATGTGTCCTTATGTGTGATGCAGTTACTCACCTTGTTTTCTGGCTCTATGTGATATAGTGTGTCCTTATAGCAAAGAAGCCAGTCTTGGACCAACCACAGTGACACATTCGCAGTCCACAAACTTTTTGCTCTCTCCCAGCAGATATGCACACCTCCCCTGTATTCTCTCCCTCCCTCCCTCTTGCTTTTGCTCTCTTACTTCAGCACTTCCTGGGCTGCTGCTTACGCTCCAATCAGGTCATCCTAGAAACTACTGCTCCCCCTCCACCCCCTCCTCTGTCTCAGCCTGCAGCCATTGTTTGGCTGTTTGTCACATGTACAGGTCTGTGTGTGTGTGTGTGTGTGTTTCCCTCTTGAGTAAGGTTTTTTTGACCTGTTGCCACTATCAGAAACCAGACTCTTCTCAATCCGGAGCAGAAGAGTGAACCATAAGCTGAAGAAGGAGGGAGGAGGGAAGCGAGGCTGGTAGGCTAAAGAAAAACACATGGAGGGGGGCTTCCTGCTTGAATGTCCTACTGAGACAGATACACTTTTTAAAGCAAAGAAAATAAGGGTTTGGGGGTGTGTCTCAAACTTTTTCTCCACATCCCACAAACTGCAATGAGGCTCAGTTCATCGAGAGCCTCACAGCTCTGTCCCTGAAACAAGGCACCGTTCCCATAGTCTGTTGGTGATGAAAAAGTTTTAATCACCAAAACACCCCTTCTCCCAAAGCCCCAACCTCCTTGATTTCACTGCTTCGCCAAGCTGGACAAACGTGGCCACTGCAGCTTTTTCTAGGATTTGTGTGAAATAAAAAAGGGTGGGGGTGTGATGTAGGGGTGCGGCGTAATGAGGTGAAATGTGATGAGTGGGAGGGAACAGGTTGACAGGAGCACACTGAGCTTTTGTTGGTGTTGATAACAGATCCATCATCGCATGATGGTAACACCTTGTGGTTGGTAGAAGGGCAGAAGGGCAGGACCTGGAGACACTTAGAGCTGATTAATACTTTACATGTACTTTTTTCAAGATCTAACTCTTTCAAATAACATGTTTTTATTAGTAAAACTTGAGCATTATAATTGATTTGGTTATAACAACATTATACTCAGTCAGAAAACCACAAGATCTGGAAAGGTCCAATTAACTGAATCACTCAATGTCAAGTTAAAACCAAAAGTGTCAAAAACTGGATTATTTAACAATGGACTGTTTGGGTAACCACTGTTCACAATTGTTTTCCAAATGTTCCAAATACATTTTAAAATTAATCTGAAAATCTGTTAAATGTGCAGAGACATTTCGAGCTCATTTCTCATAATGCAGCTCACCAGCATGTAAACACCAGCCTCTTTTAGACAGATTGCGTAAGACATTAGACACCTGTTTCTGCAAGTACTCATGCTGCCTATGATGAGTACTTGACCTTGAACGTATTGTGTAAAATTGCCAGGGCCCAATTTGAGTTCTGAAAGCTCAGCCACTGACATAGTGACAACAATGCGTTAAGTAGCTATAAAAATGACAACTCAAACTATAAAAATAAGAATCAAACTGGAATTAACCTTAATCTGATGCTACTGGTGAAGTACCAACTTGAAATGAACAAACTAGATCTCTCTCTCTTCTTTCATTTACATCCATTGGACTCATTCCGCTGCCTCTCCTTTCCTCCAAACTCTCCTTTCTTCTGCTCTGAATGCGACTCTTTCAGTCAGTCAGTTGAGCCACATGGGCAGACTGGGGTGCCTCCGTGCCAGGTCGAAATCAGGAAACATTCATCTTGTTGTTTAGTCTGGGCACCATGTGTTAGAGCGGGGAGACTGCTCTCCTCAACAGACCCCCTCTTGTGTGCACACAAGCCCAGAACACCCCACACGGAAAAATGTGATCTAGACTTTCATGACTGTGCTGCATTGTTTACGGGATCGGACGCACAAAAAAGTTGAACTTCAAAGTAGCAGTGAGTATAAAAAAATCCACATGAAAAGAGAAAATGGGCTCTGTCACTACTTCTGTGGCTCAGGTGTGCCAGAGTGAAGGCTTTGTGCATCAGCATCTATTTCTTATGCTTCTTTAATCTCGTAACAAAGAGTAAAAAGGAGATGTTGACTCAGAGAAATGAGTCATTTATGGAGCAGATAACAGGAGGCAGGTGCAGTGAAGTGTAGACAGGGCCAAATATATGAAACTGTGTGTTCATGTGCTCATGAATGTGTTTTGACTCATGATGACATGTGAGAGGAAATGCCTTGACATCACTTTCTTCCTGCATGAACACACTTTCGCTAATCCCTTAGTGATAAATCCTTCCATTGCAGAAAAAAAGACGCAAACAAATGGGAGAGGGGAGACAAAATAATCAAACATTTGAGGGAGCAGGTGAGAATTACACCTGAATCTATTCAGTTTGGCGTCTCAGCCTGTGCTAGTCTGCTATTGAGGCACCCATACTGCAGTGAATGAGCCACCTGTGTGTTTTGGAAGAGGCTGAATTCGACTGCACTCGTATGGCTTGAGTAAAGAGAGGGAAATGACAGGCACTTTGCTTTCAGCTACACAAATGGCAGCAGATTCAGGAGAAGATTCTCAGTGGCATCATGATCTCAAATGCAGCTTTGAAAAAATCTTAATATGGCACTGTGTTGAAATTCAGTAAAGATTAGTCATATCGCACTTCAGAGGAATTGAATGAACTCTGACAAAATGACACAAGCTTGTCCTAGAAAGTGAACTGAACAAGGCTGTGATGCTGAAACATCCACTGTGACATGCTGCTAAAATCCACATTGGAAGAGTACAAAAAAAAACTGTTTCTGATGCTGTTTTGTTTGTAGGCACATTAAAATATAATAAACAAAAACAATTTCATTAATAATCCTATTTGTTCATTGAACCTACAGTCTGCAACTCTTATCAATCAATCAAATAAATCCACCCAGGGCATCAAATACTGATGCCATGTCAAAGCCTGTGGAGTCTCATACTACAGATAAGCAAAAGAAAGCCTTTATTGCTGGCATGTAATACACAGGGTTTGGTCTTTTTTGATTGGTCAGAAGGGTGAGCCTCACTCAAAAACCTTTGTGGGTAATTGCTCTGCACTGTGCTGGCACAGGAAGCATTGACAGCAACTCTCCTTATCTCTACTAAACAAAATAGTGTTAGTTATATAGTATAGATCAACTGTTTTATGAGGCATCTGGTGTTATGTTACATAGGGACATGAATAGTTCTTACAGGGTTATTAAAACAGTTTGTGTTTGTAAGTCATGAGGACATTCTTGCTGAGCTTTCAGCTACAGTTCATGACAGAAAATGCTGAATCATGAATACATCTAAATAGCCCTAACCCCCAAAAGTACTTCACTGACATAATTAATACAAGCAAGATACTAATACCCACTTCATATATATATATAAAGGCACATTCTATATCTCTAAAACCTGTTACCCTTTCCATATTGGTCCACAGAATATGTTGGCCAAAGAGAGCAATAATACAAATTCAATAACAAACACTGAGTCCCTACAGTATATCTGCTTACGACCAAGTTTTAGTATAATCATTAATTATTTATGCACCGCTTATAAATACTAAACAAGGTTTTAAAGTTTATTGTAATGTCTATACATATACATTGAATACTTTGAAGAAAATGTAATTTTCTTCCTCATGGAGCCCAGTGAAACACAGTATCTGTACTGCTCTACTGACACTTCACCCTCTGCCAGATTGTCTATCTGCCACACCAGCTGTAGCTCTTCAGAACGCTCCCTTATTATTGCATCTTCACTGTTTTTGGACTCTGCCTTTCACATGCTGCCTTCTGTCCTGTTCAACTCTTGCTGCGGCCTCCCGTTTGCCTCACCGGTTCGATTCACCTTTGGAATGCACATGAATATTTTCAAAGGTTTACAATGTGTCTCAAAGCTGTGCAGTTTTCCAGTATTTCTCTGAGTGAGAGAACATCAGAGTATTGCTGACTCACATTTGGTTTCAGTTTGCAGGGAATCTTTCTACTAAATTAATACAGAGTGCAAAAAAAAAGAAAAAAAAAAAGACTTTGGCCATCTTCTACCCAGATCACACTCTAGCCCGTGAACCAAGCTCCCTTTTTACATAAATTTAGCCTAAACTCATCCAAAGCCCTGGTGAGTTGATGCTCTCTACTTTAAAGCTTGTTTCATAACTTGTTTCTTTCTCTGGGAGGGTGGAGTTTAGCTAATGGCAGCAATGGCGCCACCGGACTACTTAGATCTCCGAATCAGCATCAAACACTCCAAAAGTGCATAAAATAACATCTCGCTGAGTTAATTACTTTATGGTCTGATAACTGCACGAGGAGGACGAATGTGCTTACATTATGCAGACGATACACAGCTCCTCAGTATATTACGACCTGAATGTAACCCACTAAGAACATATCTGAGTCAGCATGGATACCACGCCTCCTGCACATAACTTGATGTAGCAGCTTGGTGAATATGCCTGTCAGTGCAGATTTCTGGGGTGTGGGATTTCAACAGCTGTTGATTAAATAAATTAATAATAGCCTGAAGTGATGCGATTGTCAAGTGAGAGGTGTGAGATCAGGCCCGGACTGGAAAAGCAAATGTGGCACTATGAGGCCAGCCTGACTGTCCTATAGCAAACTACACGAGTGACAGAAAGGAACAATGAGACATAACTCACCCGGAAAACATAGTACAGAGGGTTAGAGGGGTCACCCGAGTTTCTGTCAGTCCATTGGTCTTTCTGTCTTTGAGTCAACCATACATGCACTAATAAAAGTGGCAGCATCAGTGTAGATGGGGTCAGACAGATTATGTCCTGGTGAGAATGTGAGTGTATCATTCTGTGGTGAGGCATGTTCGGTTTTCATCTGTCTCCCAGTAAGATGCAGTCAGAAAGGAGAAGCAATAGCAAAACAAAAAAACCCCACAATGACTGAGTCAACACAGACGTCACAGATTAACAAAGCAGACGCTGAGAGAAGGCGCCACTGTGGAAGAAGTATCTTTTCTCTTGAAGGAATTAAAAAATTAAATAAAGGTGCTTCTTTCATCCAAAAGCTACTCTCAGAATCACCTTGAGAAAAACTGAAAATCGATACAAGAAATACAAACATAACACATAGCGCATTTCTGTACAACTAATACCAGTAATTAAAACTTCTGAATTGGGTTGAGTTTTACTATTTTTTTATGGTATTTTCCTTTATCGTGTTGACAGACTTATCTACTGTACCATTCAATCTTTAATAACTATTTGTGGTAATGTGCAGTTTTGTGAATTGTTTTTTATAATATTTATAAAATATTTTTACGCTTTGATTATACCAATAGTTGATGTACATACAATGTTTTGACAGCTCGATTACTATAATAAATTGGACTATTACAAGAGTTTATGAGTAATATGATCCCAATCCCAGACCTTTAAACTTCAGTATCTTAGTGTAATCCCAGCACAACAGGACAAATACAATAACACCGATCACAACACATCAGTGAAAAACCTGTGTACATATAAACATGACAAAATACACACCATATTATTGTATATGAAGTAAGCAGAAGAAGTCCAGTTTACAATTCAAGACTTGAAAAAAACTTACAAATATTAAAATGTGGAAGCCATAAAACCAACTAAAACCAAAAAAGGTTGAAAGTATGTCACTCATCGGTCAGGTATCCTCAGGGAAAGTGCAACTCTGAAACACACAGTCAACTCTGATTGTACAGAAGTGTTACAGTGCGGAGCTTCTTACTTCCCAAACAACATCTGGCTGATTATATTAACTGTCTTACAAGGAGCTCTTTATCCGATCAACAGAAAATTATTTTTATTTTATTTTAGCTCCCTTTTCAGATTGATGGAAAAAGAAAAGTGCTTTCATTGCTATTCGTGCCTTTGCGTAGATTTTTGCCTTGGACCTAATCTCCTGGCCCCACATGTGTCAGATTGGTCAGAGGGACAGCCCAGCTCACCTACTGCTATGCCTGCTTTAAAGGATCCAGTCTTCTGACGGTCGTGGCTACTTGCAAAGACCATCAATGAGGTGAGTTACATATTACATGCTGGTACCGAGTAAAATATAATCCATCCCAGCCCAGAGTATTGGTGCTAGTTTAAATAATCCAATCTATAACAATTGATTAGCTTCCAATAAATTCACTGAACACACAAAGAATTGGTAGTATAAATGTCTAATGAAATGTTTTTTTGTATAATTGATGTATGATCTTTTTTTGTTCATACTCTTCTCTTGTGCTTGAGAATTTTATTGAAACAACCACTAACATCAACAGTTGCTGCCTTTTACCCTTTCATCACTCTGTACGAGAATTTTCTTCAAGAGACCAGATCTGGCCCCGTTGGCCAATAAGACATAAGTTATACTAATTAAAAGACTAATGAAAGTTATTTGACACGGGAAAGTGGCACAGAGCCAAGATAAACAGAAATCAAAGAGAACTAAGATATTTTTTAATGCGACTTTATGACATAATCTCTGTGTGCAGCGTTTGAGCATCTTTGATGTGATGTATTTTTTTCATTAATGCTTACTTTGTATACAAGTTAGGCCATTGTATTAATAATAATGCAATAATTGAACACATTCATTGGTTTTGAGACGATTTATTTTATTGAACACTGCACCCTTAAATCCATCTTTTCATTCATGCTATTTTTGCAGACTACAGTGTTTTGTATCATTATTCCAGCTGTCAATAACCCCTAAAAAGAAAAAAACAAAAAACCACTGGAATGCTGAAGCATATCCGGTTTACTTTCTGGCTAATCCCCCAACGGTGGGATGTTTCTGTGACTGCCATGTTGTTTTTGCAAATGATGCAGTTTGTGACCTCGTGTGCAAATCTGAGTTTCAGCCAATGCAGCAAGTTGTTTTGACTGTAACTGTAACATTGTGAATGTGTGCACTCCAAGCAACGCATGATGTAGAGCAGAACCGTGCACTCTCAGTCAGGTCTTCCTATTAAAAACAGAGCTTTAATAAACAAACGAGAGAGTCAGGCCCTACTTTTCTGCACTAACTTAAATTGCTAATTAGATCGTACTACAAGAGAGGAGATAATAAAGATGAAAATTAGGTCATGGAAATAAGAAAACAAAGTGAGAGGAGACAGTGAGTTTGTAGGAAATGGCTGACAATAATGTGGGTCCACCAGCTGTTTTAGGCGGGATACCTGTCAGGTCAGGCTCTTCTCCTCTCCCGCCTGACTCCACATCTGCCAATCACTCTTTGTGCCTCTCTCTCTATTATGTAACACTATCAAATTATTGCAAGTGCAGCCCAGTAAACAATATTTGTAAATACATGTCACTTGTAAATGCTGCTGTCATAGAAATGTGATTTCTAATCAGGTTTTTAGAGTAATAAAAGGCATTTTGTTTAATTGCATTTGGTTCATAAGTGCACTTTTGGTGCAACACAAGAGTTATTGGTCTTAATAAAATGCATTTAGAATGGCCAAGGAAAATGCGACAAAATTTTAATGAGATATTTTATGTATTTTATTATAAGCTTTACAAGTGTTTTATTTTGCAAACTACATCTGCAAGGAATTTGGAGATAAACGACTCTAAAGATACTTCATATAACCACTTGTCTATGAGTAGAAGCACTACGTTAAAAAATGTTTCCACAATGAATATTTGATTATTTATCTGGTTGCATATCATATTTGCTGCCAGCTGTTACATAGTTACCAGTGGGCCTCAATCAGAAATTTAGCAATGCCCTTTTTGACTTCACATTGATTTGAGAGATGCCTGTCAACGGACTTTGGGGGATCACACAACAAAAACATCCAAATGTGCTGTTAAAAATGCAGAGTTGAGACGCATTTGGTCCCCCTTATAATTAATATTCCACCTCTGAGAGCATAAAGACAACAAGAGAGGGACATAAAACAAGAAATTGGTCTCGACTGCTTTCTTATTACAGCTACAGCATTTTTGTGGTTCCATATAGCCGGAGTGTGAAGTCAATTTGTCAGATTAACTATGGTGATGCTAATATTATCCTAATATTTTATCTCTATCTCTGTAATTTAACCCTTAGAATGTTTCATGGCAAAATGACACAGATATTGCCATTATTGTTAATTAAGTCAACTGGATGAATAAGCAGGGAAGTGTAAATTAAGGCACCTAACAGTGCGATCACACCAATAACAAACTATGTCATCATAGAATTAAACTGTGAATCTCTTGTCTCTTGCCAAGTGTTTCAAGCAAATGCAGAATCCATAATCTAGTTTACTATAATGAAACAATGCATTTTAATGATGTTAAGGCGGTTTTCTAAAGCTAAAAGCATTTTCTCAGTCAATCTTTTAGTTTAAGAAAGAAGACAGACAGTAGGTTGCAGAGGGTTTTAGTTCAAATATTCCAACAGGGTTTAGAAGGACAATCTGCAGGGAGTTGCACGGGTCAGTGCCATCGCTATAGCCCAGCAGCACAGCATCTGTTCTCAGAAAATAACAAGCCTGCAGGAACAGCCGCACATTCACACAGCGTGACCATCACCACCCAGGAACTTACTGTAACATGCATCATCTGTCCTGATGCTATACACCTGTGCATGTGCTAATATGTCTGTGGAGCTGTGATGGTGCAGAGACGTCACATCACATCGGAGTACTGCAAAACCTTGTCTCCATGCAAAAAAACAAACAAACAAACAAAAAAAAAATCTGTGATCACATTTGATTTATATCCTTGTTTCACCGTCTGTTGTATAACACCACAATGGGTCCTGCCTGTCCTGCCTCACATGGTCTTTTCCTGCAGTCTTTCTGGTCATAAGAAATCTAATATTATATAACAAGGGACGTCAGATTAGACTTTCTGATGCCTATCACAACGCATCTACATTCTTCAGCTGGGCGTCATGCAAAACAATTGCTTGGGAAGGATCAGGGAAATGGTCATTTGGTTGAGGATAATTCAGGGAGACAAGTGCAGCAGAGAAACAGACTATTCAAATAATAAATGCATACAATTTACTTCTACACAGCCCAAATAATCTGATCTAAAATCTATTTCCACTTCTCTAAGTGAAGCATAAAAAGCATAGTAATAAAAGGATTAAATCTTCATGTCCTATCATTGTGTTAAATGGTGTATTGAATTTGCTCCAATCCAACTTCCACGCTTTCAAAACTGATAACATATTCACCCTTTTTGATTTAGTGCTTGTGATTGATTGGAATAAGCATGGCAGAGATAAAAATAAAACAAAAAAGTGGAGAACGCAGCTGTCACTAAATTCTTGTGTGCATCCCAGTTTTGTGTAAAACATTAAACCTCCAGATGTTAACATCGGCTACACAGAACCAAAAACGAAGGCTAAAAGAAGGCTAAATGCTGCATCATTGTCATGATAGCTTTAACTGCTGGGCTGAAAAGCTTGCATGTCTTACCGGTGACTTCATCAAACAGCCAAATAGTATTATTCCCCTTCTGAAAAATCCCCAGATTTAGCAGAGGGAGGGGGAGGAGTATGTTTGATCCCTGAGTCGATGTTTCTACTGTTTAATACTGTGTGAATGTAACAAAGATGCTCGGAAGCACAGGGCAGCTGTCAAATCCATCTGTTTCTCCGAAGAGAGACTTAGCAAAAAAAAAAAAATTGAAGTTTTTTAGTCACGGTGTAATTGAGCAAGCTGTGCTAGCAGGGATAAAACGAATAAAATGTCAAATCAAGCACTTTAACAAAACTGTAGGAGAGAATTGAAACTCCAGTGTGGGCATAATGAATCAAGTTCAACATGAAATCCTATTAGCTGTACAGCTGGGGGCGCTACATGCCAGCAGCTATTAAACTTTCCAATAGGGAGCGGAAGAAACTCCCAAAACTTTCACTGATGGCGCAGAGCTGAGGGTTGTTAGGTGTAATTATGTGAAGTGGTAAAAACCCACTCACTGTCAAAAAACTAAACCTGAGAGATTCCACATGTGGTCCGGACATCTGTTCTGTTTCTCGCTGCAGAAGGTTTAATGCAGCAATAATATATCTTTGTGTTTTTTCTGCAGTAAACAGAACACATGCTGTATGTTTGCTTAAAAGAACTCGCACTCTGAAAATTGTCAGGTGCCCATACAAATTGTCAGTGCTGAAAGTGTCATTTAAAAACAGCTGTTAAATTAGAGGCACAATGGAAGTTAAATGGAAAGGTCAGAGAACTAGTTGAGGATATTAGGTGGCTGCATTGTGAATTTGTCTTATGTTTATACTAAACATGCAAGCACCAATTCATAGTCCAGTGCACACAGGTCACATTGATCCTACTGGCTTTAAAGCAGTTTAAGGGGGCTCTCTGTTATCTGACAGTCATTATGTTAACAATGACAGGCAAATACCCTAATTAGTCTGTTCTGCTGGCAGACAGGTACATTTAAAATGTACTCACTTATGTTTGGGTAACACACATGCATGCACACACACACACACACACACACACACACACACACGCACACACACACACACACACAAACAAGCACTCTGTGGACTCTGCTGCATTGCTGATAATTGGTATACAGGATACACTGTATACTGCAACTCTATCTTTCTAATTAATTTATAATGAATGTGATTACATTGGCTTTAAGCCCTTACTGGAACTGAGATAAGCGCAGACTAGACCTCTCTGTATACAACCGGTCATATATTAAACTTGCAATTAAACTCACAAGTTATGAACAATCTCTTCAGTTGATTCACAACAGCAGGCCTAAAGCAGCCCATCTCATAAACATTTAAAGACTCGTAGCATTCATTTCTAAAAAGCCAAACCACACACAAGCAATAGTCATTAGAGAAACGGTTATGGTGCCTTTGCAAACAAACACAGTCTAGATTTTGAGTAACCAGTGACAGAGTTGACACTTCTTAAACACTTGGGAATGCAGTTATCAGTTTCATATTTAGACAAAAACTAAAAATGGAGGAGGCTATGTTCCCCCCCCCCACAGCAACAGCTGCTTCCAGCAACAACAAACGGTGTGTGTCATCTAACAAATCTGAAGTGGCCATTTGCCAATCGTGCTGCACATTCAGTGCTTATTGTCTGTGCATTGTGATACATAGTAACCATAATGTCAGACGCATTCCTGTGAAGAGCTTTGTTCCTGCTGGGAAACACATCCTCCAAGAGGGCTTGATAAAACCCCCATAACAACTGAATTGTGAACCAACTATGTGTGAGGTTTTTTTTTTCCCCCTTTCTGTAACTTTTTAATTTCTCTTCTTCATCTATCTTCCTCTCTCTCACACAGGACAGAGAAAGACAGAGAGAGAAAGAGGGCTATACATCAGAGAGATTTAATGCTGCCTCATCCTGCTCAGCACTCGCATCACATGGTGTACATCATAAATAATCTTTACGAGCCGGTGCCTTGGCTAAAACACAAGGGTTCCATGTTGCTCCTGTTGGAGGCACAAACTCCCATCCCTGGCATCTTGGAAGTTATTGTGGTGTATATTTTATGCTATGCATGTAATTGCATTATAACATTAAAAAAGCCAACAAGAATATAAAACATTTTTCTGGCTGAAAACTGAAATTAAACGACTTTGGCTTTGAGATTCATCTCTGGCAGACAGAAACTCTGGCAACATTTTATTTTTGACATATCAATAGTAAGATAGAAAGTGTATCCGAAGTTGCTATTTATACACTTACTAAACACTATAGTGCATATAGCCAACAACAGGATTACAGATGAAGATGAAAAAGGAATAATAATTAGTAGTAGTAAGAAATGAAAGTTTCCCTTCACTCTGCTCATTTTTAGAGCTGTGTGACTGTCACACCAGATACTGTATGTTCACAGTCTGGTGTCGCAAATTAGGACAGACAAGGGCAGTTTTAAGCCACTAAAAGCTGCTGTTGCAGTAAAACGGCACAAAAGACGACAGGGGAAAGTGAAGGGGAAAATCCAAAATGACCGGAGTGATTCAGACATGCATGATGCTTCTATTTTGGAATTTATATATAACATCAATCCAGCATTGAGCGAAAAAATAAAATTCTGTCCCAATGTGGATATGACTTTCTGACCCAAGTTCAGAGGTGAGGCCAGAATAGAGGAATAGAGACGTGACTGTTTCGTGTTGTTACTAGTTCCTCTTCCAGACTAAAAACCACAACTATGCTTTCAAGAAATGCCCTTAAAAGCTCCATTTCATGCCCTGCTGGAGAACTCAAACTCTGACTGAGGATCTCGGAGGTTGTGATTTAGGAAGTGACCTTAGGAAAAATACATTTCAATGGAGAACACGTACCTCTCTGTTTTCTTTAAACAGACTGGACAAAGCTCATAATAATACCCACTGTAGCATCCAAAACAATTGGAAAATTACATGGTTTCACCCAAATCTCTGGACACATTTTTTGGGGTAGTAATTGATTTCTCTTTTTTTATTGTTATCGTATCGTATGATTCAACAGTCAGGTGTCCCTATGAAGACCGAATTCATCCCTTCTGCTCATATTGACCATCGAGGGATCTATTTTTAAACCCCTGAAGTTCTGGGGGGCACAGATACACATTTAAATGTGTATCTGAAGGTAAAATGTGGCCAACACAGTCTGAGTTTGCTGAATCAAATGAACATCTCCCGAAGTTAAAATCTTTTAATACAGAAGTCCCCTTTGTTTCCCTAAACAGTGTTTCTATGTTGACTTGCAGTGAAAGGAAAGTAAAAGACGGGATGTTTTGAAGTAAAAACAATGCAATTTTGTAAGATGGTAACCTAAAGCGACTAGTTTGGAAAAGCGTTTTGTTGTCTTTAGATAAACCTTTCACTATGTTTTTGCACTGATTTTGGCCCCATAATGTACTTAGCAACCATCTTTTGGAGGAATTTAAAAGAGTAGTTACAGCAAGTAAAACTTTACGTTTCATAAGTCCTATTTATCTAAAGGTCAAAAGCTCCTAACTTAGGATGTGATAGCTCTTTCATGAAAGCACTCTCTCAGCCTCTAAGAAAGTCCGATGATGGAAAATATGTTCCCAGACCAACTGTCAATTTTCAATTCTCAAACAAAAAGTGGCAATTCATGATTCTAACCCTGGGTGGGTGAATCGAGAAAATATACTTGCAGCTCCATCTAATGTTATATGTTTTACAGCACTCCCAAAGTGTGGGCACATGAAATTCTGCAGCTGTCCCAACATGGTAGACCTTGACTGTATAGGTGAAAGGTCCTTTGAATTTATAGTTCAACAATGACAGTGTCTTTGGGATAATGAGGTTAGAAAAAAGAGCAAATATGGTTCAAGGTTTTTTAAATTCTCCCAGTATATTTTACTCTGCATCAATATTCTATAAAAATTGATGCAAATTAAGACGCGTCAAAGCCTGAGATCAAAGGCATCTTGATAGTAAGATTAGGCATGACATGATTTCAAATGTGGTCTGGGCCTGTGTTAGAGGATACAACAAGTTCATTCCTTATAAACTTGTACACACTAATATTAGAGATCGCCTGAGACTGTTCAAAATGAGCTGAACCGAAGACAATAAACGTTGGAAATACAAGAAGAATTGGGCACATTTGCCCATTCTTCAGAGCTAGCTTTAGGATTGTCCCTCGGCTTTGCTTTTTTTTTTTTTAAAGAGATATTAAAGAACCTTTAGGAGTGGAATCACTGCAGCTGTGTAGGTCTGTTTGGGGATAAATCTCCCATGTAACCAGGACTCAGCTTAAGCTGAGTTTGGGCTGGCAAAAACAGAGGTTACTGTAGGGACCCACTTATTTAATATAACTTGAAGTGTACATAGTGGATTAACATTATAGCATTTAAAAGTTTGATCGCTTGGGTGAACAAAAGCAGGACTAAACAATTTTGGCACAAATTATTTACACGCATCTTAAGAGTATGGGCCATTGTCGAACCAACATGAAGGAACTATAGGCTGCCAAAGCAACAGTTCATGGAAAGCAGTAACACTTCTGTGATGTCAGTCATGTACAAATCACTGCGTCACTGAGTTGACTGAGTCTTATTACAGTATAACTTGCACTTAAACACTGAATTCACCCGTCATCACATCACATGTACATTAGGAGACAACTTCCCTCTGGAGGATCATGTGATCCACCTCTTGACATTTACTGTGAGTGGACACTATAAGTCATAAGTTCTGTTGTGTACTACTCAAAGGAAAAGTTTTACGTTTTGGAAAATACACTATTTCACTTTATTGTCATGAGTTGAAGTTGGAAGCAGGACTTTGCTGACCTTAGTTCAGATGACGCAGGGGAAAACCACATGCTCAGTGAACGTTTCAAAACTTCACACACCAATACCTCTAAATGTCATTTGTTTACTGAGTACACAGACAAAATGAGTTGTATGTTATAACTAAGGTCGCTGGTCTTCCAGCTTTGCTAGCTATGTTCACTGACACCTGGTTTCAGCTAAATTTTAGAAATAAACAAGAGAGTGGTATCAAATTCTCTGGAAGAAAGCAAATTAGCAATGTTCCCAAAAATATTAAACTATTATATAAAATATTAAATTAAATACTATTTAATTTAAACTTAAGCTTGAACTACGTTCTGGTAGGCGTCTCTTCTAATCCCCATTCTACATGGACATTAAATATTTTAATAACCATGAACAAATATTCTTCTTGCAGATGATTACAAATACTGCCAGCAACACTAAATATTGATGTAATATTAATCAAAGATATTAATGAAAAACAGTTCCCTAAACAACATGTCAACAAAAAAGAAAATAAATTAAATTGTCTGAAATACAGAGATAAGAATATGTGAATATTTAGCAGTTATAGTGTGTTCATCCACTCACACCCATACAGACATACACATACACTCAGCCATGTTTGGCTGAAGGGCAAAAGGGTGCAAGAGAGGAGGTGAAGATATCGATTTGTCTGTCGACTCTTTGAAAGGAAGCCGTGAGGGAGCCCTTGCATCCGTTTACACTCCTCAGTTAGGTGAATTAACCTCATTTATGCTTTGGGCTTGAACACACACATGCATTAGATTAAATTGAATAAATAGTCTGCTAGTTCAGATGTCTGGTTTGAGGGAATTTCATGCCGCATTTGCAGTATTAGCTTTGAAGACTTTTCTTGCAGCCAAGCCAACAACAGGAAAGACCACAGTGATATTAAAATATGGGAAATGAGTGGACATGACACACGTTTGACTTTAACAGGTGAAAACCTTCAGACTCGATGTCTGGGTGGGCACAAAAGAGATTAACGCTTTTGTTTTACCCTTAATCTGTCATGCAGAGTTCTCTCTGAGAATTACAGAGCCACAGGAATCAGGAAGAAGCAACACTGCCCCAAGGTAAACCCCCAAATAAAAACACACACCAGACCAGGGGGATTTACAATACACACTCATGAGTAATCACATGACCAGAACTCTTTCTTCTTGCTCAGTGGCCTGATTATTGTCTGTTTCTCTCTGAGGGATGAGTCACGTCCACACATTTTCTGGCAGCAGACCCCAGGTCCATGAACACACCATTAACTCACCTACTCTCATTCTTCTAATGATTCATTGGACTTCTCTCCAGTCACTGGGTACTTATTGACAAGCCAAGGACAAAGGTGAGTTGTCTCCCACAGCTGAGAAAACACTGAGCCATTAAAAACACCTAATTGACTGCAGTCAATAAAGCACCATCACTAAAAACTTAACAAATATCAGAGTGTATTAGAGGGAACTGACAATAAGTCAACGCATACTAAACACTGTCTCTTTTTACTATTATTAAAAGATTGATGACTCTGACTATAAAATAATATTCTGCCTAGCTGTTACCTTTAACTGTGTGTGTGGACGTCTTTATTCAGATAGACTGATACATCTTTCGGGACAGACAGTTTATTTTTACAATCATATGCCTTGGAGCATATCGCCACAAGCAGCATGGGATAAAGTTAGGTAAGGCATATGAATGCATGCATTAAAAGTTTGTGATTGCTCAACTCAAAGCAAAAGTGTGTGTGTGTGTGTGTCTGCGTAGTACAACGGTAACCTGAACTCACTCTCTCAAATTCTCTTATGAAAAAAAGACGCTAATAGAACATGTAAACAATCTAATTCCAAAAACAGATATGCAGACAAAAAGGTCATTAAAATGGATGACTGATGAGTTTGAACTACATATCCAATGTGGAAGCAAATATTTTGTGTTCTTAATAACTATTCTTCATGTGCCTGATAATTGTCAAAGAAGAAAAACCCAGAGAGACAACTGGGGGTTTAAAGAGTCATGGGAGGCTGCAATTAATGTAATCCTCACTCTTGGCTTCAGTGTCAAAGAAATGGGTGATCTCATCCCAATCCTCAAACTCATTCCCATGACACTAATCTGTTTTTTTTGTCAACTTTTATTTTCCAAAAGGAAGTAAGGCAGCATCAGCAAAAAGATTCAGATTATTAACAGTGAATGTTTGAGGGAATTTGTCGCAGTGTCTTGAACACTGAGCATGTACAAGCATGTAACATTTCTAACCGGCAATTCTCAGACACAGACTGTTAACAGTGTTGTCAACAGGTGGAGGTACATATGTACATTAAAATACTTGGAAGTGTCTTAACGACCTCTGACACTTGAAAACAGGCTGAAGCAAGGCTGCTCATACTCCTGTGGTAACGCATCTTGCAAAGCAATAACAACAAAACACAAAATGTATATGCCTGTATGTGGATGAGTAAAGGAAATGCAGACAAGATTGTGAAACCCCATATACGTGTAATCCGCTGTTTTCCTTTTGAGACATTTAGTGACTCACCTTCTCACTCACCAGAAGGCCAGGTCATCCTAACATCAGGAGTGGTGACTTTATTTCAAGAACATCTTGTGAACAAATCCTTGCCTGATGGGGCTTGGAATCAAAAGGCCCATATGGTGGAAGAGGTGAAATACTTTCAAGTCGTTGTAGACATAAAGGCAAAAAGTAAAAAAAAAAAAAAGTTTGGGAAGTTTGGAGCAAAGACTGATAGGAGAGGCTGACAGTGGTGAAGTCATCAGAGTGTTTCCAGACCTTCGCCATTGCCATATGTCATCTATTGGTTAGCTTTGTCCGGAGAATTTTAAACAATATTATAAAGTCTAGTGGGCTGCTGTTTAAAGCTAGAACTTTATTGAAAGAAAGAAAGGATTTAAATTAGGACTTTTAAGGGAAAAAATAACATGTTTTCCCTTTAGCAAATGAAAAGTTGCAGTGCTAAGAAACACAGTAAACTGCCCCCTTCCTCACTGTTATTTGGCCATTACAGCCTTACTTGCTCTGGTATGACCAGCAAATTATGAATGAATTATTTCTTTGAACCGTTGTTTTTGCTAAGGCAGAATGATTGTACAACATACATCTTTAGTGGAAGAAGTTAAATCCTTGCTTAATTCATTAATTTCATTTATTTGAGGCTTTAGACATCAACACAGCTTCAAAATTATACATTGAATTGTGTGGACACCCTTACTAAAGCTTCTAAGTTTGCTGTAGAAGAACTTGGATGGCCACCACGGAGCCTGGAGCTAAACCCCATTAAAAAACTCTAAAAGCAATTTTGCAACACTGTTCATAAATCACAGAAGGGCGCCATGTTTAGGTGTTTCTAACCATCCTTCTAGCCATGTTGTGCACAAACAAAATAAGAACTAAAGCATACAAATAGATATACATTCAGGATGAGGGATGCTCAACGAAATGCTTCAAAATCTTGCCCAACAGTCGTTTGATGCAATGTCATGTGGTATTAGATGAAACTGAACTTGAACCTGCACTTGAAAGTTGTACTATAGCCTGTCTGTACTGAAAATATCACACTGATTTTGCTTTCAGTGGAAACTGCCATGTTAAGACTGAAATTGGGCCCTTTGGCGAGAAGCAGTCAGCTCTGAAGCTTTCACACACTGGAAATGTCACCTGTCACATGTACTTATTGTCTGCCAGCGCTGTGTGCATCAGCTCTCTCTGACCCTGTAGGCCTGTGCGTTAGCTGCCGTCATGCCCTGTAACTGGCATTAGCTTGGGAGATGGAGAACTGGCACGGTCTGAACCCCCCACATTAACCAACCGTGTTTGTATACACGCTATAAGTGGATAGGGAATATGATGAGTTGCCCATTAGCCTGCAGGGAAAGGGTATTTAATTGTGCTGCCCTATTTAAAATCCAAATACTGTGCTTGGCTGGATTATGTTCCATAAACCCAACAGCAGTTTCCCACAGTGAATACCTTGCATGACATGTAAAAATAAAGTGTAATATATCAAAGGGCTGTGGAATCAGTCTGCTGTATAGCTAGTTTCTCAAGAGACTGGACAGTTGAAGCACTGCCTTTTCAGTGTAACTTCAAAGTTACAGTAACTTCAAAGTTACTGCCCATAACAAGAAATGTACAGAGTTCTCACTACCTCCAAAGACAAACTCACACTTGAAAAAGAACACTGGGACAGAAGCAAAATGTTGAGAGTACACACAGTTCATTCTTTTTGATGGTCTTTTGTGAGTCCATGTGTACGTGTGTGTGGGCAGCCATGGCATCTTTCAATAACTGATTCTGCTGCTGTCAGAACATAACAGGGAGAAAAAAAGGGAATAAGGAGGAGAAAGACAGGGAGAAACAAAAGTGGAGGGGGTGCTCGATAGAAGAAAGACAAAAAACACACGCAAAAGAGTGAGAGACGAGTGAGGGAGGACATGAGAATTTTTAGACAAGACAAGAGGAAAAAAAGTTTGACTATAAAATCAGATTGACATTTTCTTTTAAACTACTGAAGTCCAGTTTTCGGGTGGTAGTTTTTAAAAGGTAATTAAATATAATGAACCTACTTTTAGAACCAAGTGAACTGAAGGCTAACTGACCATAACCTCTGAGAAGTACAACATCTCTGCCGAAAGAGTTTTTGTGTAAAGAGGGACTGGAAGCTGCACAGACTAGAGCATCTGGTTTCCAGTGCAAACTTGCCCCCTTGTAACCCATAACCTGTCTTTAGTGCAGGGGGGGTTTCACACACAGACATGCCCTGCTTACATTCTTGACCTCCTTCTGTCACTCTCTCATTTGACTCTCCCTTGCTGCATACTATGACACCCCCGACACTTAACCCCCCCTTACACTTCCCAAATGCTGTCTTTGAGTACAAGCTGAACAGTCAAGACTGACTGACAGGAAACATTTCAAAGGATGAAAAAAAAAAAAACAAACAAAAAACTGTCCGGTCTGTCAATCAGACTCTCAACAGCTACTAACAGTATGTGCACAAATGCATCTTCTTGTGCTATCTTGGTCATGTTGCCTTTGGGTGAGTGAGATCACTGTGACCTGACAACACCATGAAAGCTGGCACCCTGCAGGTTTGGGAATCTAGCTAGAAGGCCAAAAGGGAATGATAAGACCACTTTCCTCAACCTTCTGGCCTCCATTTCTTTATCTGCACCCCACAGAGACCGAGGGAATAGGATAGTGACAGAGAAACCACGAGCAGCTATTCTACTCTCTTCCACCGAGAACGTGTTCAGACCGACCAACAGTGCAGCATCACAGGGTATAGCCATCCTCGTTCATTTCGACAAAACCAATGCATTTGCACAGCAGATTTTAGGGGTGAAAATGCAGGATGCTTAAGGGAAAGAACGTGCATGAAAATGGAATCTCGTCTTTCATCTCATGTTTTGTGCAATGTACTACAGCTCCATCAAGCAATGCATTGTGCTGGCCAAGCAACAATGTGCATCTATGTGGTTGAGGTAGATGGGTGCCCAGACTAAGCCTGATTCTGCTGGAGGTTATTTGTGTTTAAGAGAGTTTTAACTGTACACTGTTGCGTAGTGCTTGCTCAAGAAGAATTTGTTGGGTTTTCTCTTTATTCTGTAAGTTCTGCACCTTGAGGTGATTTTTGCTGTAACTTAGCGCTATCTAAATAAAATTGAATTGCAATAATCATACAAATATGTGCTGGGAGTGTGCATTCTGATTACATTAATTAACTGCTATAAAGGTTTTCTGAGTTGTAAAATCCTCTAAGTCCTGTGCTATGTTCTGTGCATACAAGCCTTATGATGTGTCAGTGAAGCTTGACTTTATGATCATATTTTACCTTCTCTTGTATACCTTCTCCTTCTCTTGCCCCACTAATAAAGACTCTTATATTTTTGCCCTAAGTCCAATTTTGGGGTCAACCTGTTGATAAGAGTATGACCTTTGCTACAGGGCAGGAAAGACATTCAAGACAGGAGAACCTAATGCTTACTGCAGACAACACAAAGACCTAGAATTACAGGGAAATTACAACAAGCACAAAAAGGCTAATCCCATTTATAATAAAGTGCCTAACAAGGCACACGTTAAAAAGTGGGGAAAAAGATGGGTGGGCGGGGAAAATCATTAAAGATAAGGTATATAATTTTTAGCATAATATAACAGTATAATATTTATTACTAGAAATTTGCTTCAAATCTCTCTTAATTTGAAGAGGCGCTGTTAAAGCCTCCTGTGACCCAGGCACCTTCAACGCCAGTGGCTGCAGGTCAGACCCTGGTTGTACTGGGCAGATTCTAGATGTGAATGTGTGTAACTGTGTCAGTGAAAAAGAGAGGAAGCCTTTCAGTGAATAAATAAAGTGTAAACAATAATAGCAATAATAATAATAGCATATACTTACTGTGCACAGTGCCTTGTTGCTGACTTGATGCTTTGGGTGAGCTGATCCTGCTTTTGGGAGGGACCATCTCCATATTTTGACCCTTCTCACCTGGACTCGGGTTGGGGGCCTCAGTCTCTGTCTGAGTTTCCCCCGGTGATTTGTCCTGTGGCATTGCGGCTGTTAAAGGCTTCTGTCTGCTCAGGATACCATCACTACCTGCTCTCATCAGCTTCTCCCCCACGCTCAGGATCCGGGCTCGACCAGCTGCAGTGGTCGTGCCAGGACATTCCTTTCTGGGGGAGGGCAGCTTGGATCCGACCCCTGCCGAGGGGGGCCGGGCCAGCCTGGAGGCTTTGGACATCCTGGAGGTCAGCAGATCAGTAACACTCCTCAGTCTTCTCAGCCAGAGTGAGTGCAGCTGTGTACCGTGGGCAATCCAGGGCTTCTCAGCTCTCAGTGAATGTGACTCTCCAGCTCTAGCGTGTTGTGACTGGTGCAGGTAGGCTAAGAGGGCCAGAGGGAAGGAGGGTGGGAGCCAGGGAGGGATGGTACTTTTGGGAAACTGTGTGGGAGGTGAGCTGAAGGTGAGGGGGGTGTGGGTTAACAGTTCCTTGGAAGGTGTTCTCTTCTCCTGGCGTGGCCTCCCGGGATCATCCTCCAAAGCAAACACTGTGTGTGTGCTGGTAGACTGGTGTATGTGTAGATAAACCTGTGGAGTGACAGGACGTGCTGTGCCAAATGCAAACAGAAACTCAGGTCTCCAGTGTCAGTGCATTCCTGGTTTTAAATCTCCTCTCTGCTTCTTTTTCGTTGTCTTTCACACACACTCTCCTTCCAGTTATTTTGCTGTTTACTCCCTCTCTTCTTCAGTTATACTCATAATATGACTGTCAACTTCTCTTCCAACGCTGTGCAAAATGATTCTTTCCTATGTTCCTGTCCTCTTGTGTCTTCTCTCTTCTCTTTTGCTTCGGTTCACTCGGTCTCCTTTGCTGATGCTCAGTGGGTAATCATTCCAGCACTCCGGCAGGCGGAGACAAGAGAAAGAAAGAATTAGAGACTCCGGGAGAAAAAAAAAAAAAAAAAGAAGCGCATGAGGGGAAAAGAGAAAGTGCCGGCAGAGGCTTTGCGGAGAACCCCCTTCTCTTCAGGTGCAGCCGCTCAAGCTGTTCCAGATGTGTGTGCAGAGCTTCACGTCATCAGCCGACCGCTCTGAGCCACGCTCTGGTACAATCACTGGCTTCACCTCGCGTTATTTTCCCTCTTTCTCCATCTTTTTCTCTGGCTGTCTCTACTCCCTCCAGTCCAGCCAGACTGTACTTCTCACGTGTGGTGAGATGTTCAGGCTACAGAGGAACGCACAGACACATGCACAGCACAGCAAACTCATGGGTTTAATTTACAGAGAATTAAAGTGCGCAAAGGAGGGGAGCGTTACAGTGTGTACGCATGTGTGTGTGTGTGTGTCTGTGTGTGTGTGTGGAAAAGACACACAGTGAAGCTGTTCTGATCTGCTGCACCAAAGGCATCAGCTGTGACAAGAAAAAAAAGGGAGCACAAGTTTGCTGGGAGAGAAACAGCATGGAGGAGAAGATCAGAGCTTTCAAACGCCGCTTTCCCCCTTACCCTCTGACCTGAAAAAAAGAAATCCACTCATTCTCAAAAACACTCAGCTTCTCTCACGAAGCAGAAAACACTTTTTTCTCTTTTGACAACTGCGTGACGCTCAAAAATTTTCTCTACGGTACAGAGTGATCGTTGCCAAACCAACTCAACAATGTACGACGTGTCTTCCTTGGTGTAAAAGCATTTTGCTGACACACACTGACTCTGGAAATAAACCACAATCATATCAATTTCTGGGATTCATTACCTCTACAGACATGTCACTTTATTTTGAGCTTCCAGCCTTGTGCAAAAAGGACATGTGATATAATATACAGGGATGTCATTGCGTGCTTACTGACTAAACACCAGAAAATGGATTACAGCGAGCAAAAGGATCAACCGTGTCCAGGCAACACGTTAGAAAAGAGCAACAATCCTCATGAAGCGGACCACTGGGTTAGTTTTACACAAGAACAATATCTTTCTCTGAACTGGTGCTCTGTCCCTCACTTATAAAACGACACATCGAAGTAGAGTACTCACATTTGATCTACGCCTCTATTTGGAGCTGCATGGCACGATTAAACAGGACATACATGTTGGAAGTTAAGATTCAATCGGTTCCTTCATGCCCAGCCCCCCTTCCCCTGATAATTGACTATTAGACTTCTACACCCTCTGAACACAATGACAGACAACACTGATTGTATAAATATGAAATATTAATCATATTGCAACATATTTGTATAGCTTTAGATAAAGAGCAAAGCAGATTGACCTACATACTTTCCCAATGAATAATTCGCTGACAAAATCTGAGGGCTAAGAACCTCGTGGGAACTGCAGCATATCTGATGGAGTTTTAAAATATAGAGAGAATGAGCAACATAGAGATATATCCATAAGATTTTGTATTGGAATTGTGTCAGATTACACATGTGCGTCACCAGTTTTTTCAACTATGTTTACGTTATTGCAGTACTAAGGATTACGTCAAACCTAAAAAAAAGAGTGACCATGAAAACTCCCAGGCTCCATATAGGTTTCAGTGAGTGATTGAACTCTCTCATACTATGGTTATGTTGCTATGTGTGTGTCTCTGTGTACATGCTGGGAGTAAATTAAAACCCTCCATGTGGATTGGATGCCTCCCAGGCTTTAAGCCAGTTCTGACTGTACAGCAGACAAGCGGCGGGAAATCGGTTCAAAGGCTTTAAATAACATAGCATTTAGGGATGGATATAATTGGAATTTCCTAATTAAGCCTATGATTTTGTGCAGTGTGATAGATCATAAAGTACATCTATGTATCAAATAACAATCCCCAACGTCAACACAGCAGCCGTGGTATTAATTTTTATGTTAAAACAGAAGGGTGAAATAGTCTCCCAGAAGTGCCTTAACTTCATTTGTGAAAGATGAGTTGAAACTGGCACTCACACTAAATACCTGAATGACAAAACGGCCACCCACAGATGTTCAAGCTCATGCCAAGAAGCCAGCTTCTGCTTCACTTGTCAAGCAGCGAGTAGGCAGTTGGAGATTGAGAAGCTTTAAGTTGTGGAACAGTGGAATGGGTGGTTATGGAAATACAATGGTGCAGAAGATCCCACAAGTTCTGGTATAACTGATTATGGCCCATAAATGTCTAGAGGAGAGGCTGGCGGACATATTTAGGAGGCACGGTGGGCTCAGCAAGGGCTGTCTGAGTGTCTCCATGGTATTTCTCTAATTAACTGTCTTTTCTGTCTGAGGGTTATTATTAAAGTGGAGGAGGCATAGGTTATGAACTACACACTTCCCATGAACTTAGCTGAAGCCAGTGGAGGCTGAGCTCTTTGTGTGTTCTGTTTGTCTAGAATCTGCATACACATTTTACATATATTAGCACACAACAAAATCAATCATTTCAGATTGATGTGAATGCAAATTTTTAGTGTTTGCTTGGAGCCACAAAAGCTTAGCAAAATGCAATAGATATACAGTATGTGTTGCTCTGGTATCTGCTGGGTGTGTAAAGCAACTGCTTCCAAAAATTTACCAGATCAATGAAAAGTTCCTTTTTAAATAAGTTACAGCAGATTTAAGAATAAACTTGCAACTGAACTAGCTGTGGTTGAGAATGGTGCTGATGACAGAGAGGAGAGAAAACCAAAACAGTAAATTTGTAAGGGTCAGGCTGTAATTATCTATGGATTTATCACTGCAAGCCTTTCACATACATGTAGTCATTCAATCTATTGTTAATGCTGATTATAGCAGCTTTAACTTTTCAAATGACTGACTCTTGCAACAGCAAAATCAACACAAAGGCCAAGTTTATACAGGGCTGGTGGAGGATTGTGGGATGGGGGATTTGGGAGACAGTTGAGGGGGGGGGGGGGTGGGTTAGCTGTGTACCTCTCTGCTGAGGATTAAGGTTGAGTATGTTTTCCAAGCCCTCGGGGGTTGGTTGTTTCTTTTCCTACATTCCATCTCAGAGCTCCCTCCCAACCATATCATGAGTCATTACTGAATGTAACATTCGCTCAGTATCAGCCGCTGAATCAGTTACTGAAGGCACACTACAAGGTCTACAGAAATGTACAGACAGAACAGGAACATGGGGCATGGGGCAACTGGGGCACTGCAGCAGGATGCCTATAATTTACACAAAACACAGGTTTGACACCTATTTTTTTGCCCCATAGGTGTCTCACATCCGAGTACCCCAAAATGTGTAGCATTTTGGTTTTTCTTTTGGAATTACAAAATAGAGCATTTCATTCTCCGGTTAGAGGTTGCCAGGAGATGGCTACTTTTTGCTACATCAAAAAGACAAACAAGTAATGTTGCCACAGAAACTAAGGTAATTGAAACGTCATTAAAACTACATTTTTTTCTTAACATGTGTTAGCATTTAATTTTGGCAATAAACAAATCAAGCTCTGGTCCCTCTTAGGAATGTGACACACCATGGTGACGCCAAAGAACTAGCCACGACGAAGACCATCGTCTATTGTCTTGGCCAAAACGCGGCACTTGAACACGGCACAAAGACGACAGGGTTTGGGACACGTATGTACAAAATGCAAACAAAGAAGTGTTAGCTTACAATTTTCAGCCCCCCTGGTTCACCCCAGATAGTTTACAGCTCCTTCTACATAAGCATATGTCTCATAAGTAGTTACAAACTGTCCTGGCATAGTTAACACAGCGGTCTCTTCTCAAGAGCTGATTCACTAAGCTGAAAAGCCAGTCGGAGTGGTCTCTCACTGATCGGACCGGCAGCGATTCAACATGTGGAATCGGCTGAAAAGCTTCAGAGGGGGTTCGACTAGTGCCGATGGTGCAGGACGCGCTGCAAAAACTCCTGGGGTAATGCTGATGTTATGTTGATATGCTCTGTCTTCTGGCCTCCCTCCATGATACATTATCCCACTGGAACTGAAATACCTTAAAATTAACTTCTAATCTGCAATATACCAAAAAGTGCTGCATGTTTTGCTTTAGGTTTAGTACCTTTACCTGGGAAAACACATCAGTGCCCTCGTGTACTAAGGCTACAGAAAACTCAAATGTTCCTTGGAACAATTTCTTACCCGAGTAAGCAATCAATATTTAATCGGATATGTTTAATAGTTCACACAATCTTGAAATTAATTTTTGAATCTGAATCTCTATTTGAAAAGTATACTGTATTTTAAATTATACAACATCAAAAATGACAAAATGTGCTTTTTCTTTCCAGTTTAAATTCCATTAGTCTTCTCTGTAGATCTACTGTAGCTCCAGACTGCTCCCAAAAGAAAAGAAATCTCAGTTGATGTGATGAGTAGGGGGAATTTAGCCTAATCTGTTCCCTCTAAAAAAGCTGCCTAACACGTCACACTATCTGTGGCATTAAGTCAAGCAATGGGGGCTGAACACAGCCTGCTCAATCAGAAGAAGTGCTATCTCAACCATTACCTGCTGAAACAATTGGGACTGACTGAAGTGAGCCTACAGCAGAGCTCTAACTTTAATGTTGGCACCATTCCATGTCTAAGCCGAGTATAAAGTTAAAGACCACAGATTTTGAACAGTTTGAAACATTTACTAAAGACAAGCCATTTTGGGAATCATACCAAGTGTGAAAGTTAGATTTTTTACATTGTGGTATGCTATAAAAAGCAGCTTGTAGAGACTTAAGGCATCCTCCCAATTCCAAAAACTGAAAATAAGATGCATTAAACAGACAAACTATGTTCACCTTGACTGAACGCATGGCTTCACCAAGGCTGCAAGATCCTCTAAACTTGTTATTTCAACAGCAGAAAATTTTTTGTTTATATCTGGATTTTGATTAACATCAAATGCACATAATCAAGGATTATATTAGAAAACACTTTGCTGAAATGAAAAAAAAAAATCTCACACTGGTAACAAATACTTACAGAAGAATAACTGGCTAGATATCTGTATCCACAACCAAAACTCAAAAATTTCCACCCAGACCAATAAGCAAGCAAGGATATTTTGCATAGGAAATATGAATCTCCCATCCCATCCTGTATCAACTAAATCTGAAATCTTAATATCTTTCAAGCAATTGCGGCATCGTTAAATTTGAATTGAGATTTGGGGGAAAAAAAATTTTGAAAGCAAATTTCTCTGCAAGTTGACTTATTTTTACGAGATGACAGAAAAGAACCAAATGGCTGCTCGTGATGTGAAATGTGTGTATAGTTGTAGTTGTATAGTTTAGAAAATAATTCAGAGATAAATATTGACTCCATTTGTAGTTTATAGGAGAAGTACAAGAAAAGGTCGCCCAAAAAAGGAAATTATTTGGGAAACAAAGTCATGGCATTTCATTTTGTTGATGTCATGTCCCCCTTCTTAACACAGAGCCATAAGAGGATTATTGTAAAAGACGCAGAAATAGAAAATGTTTACTTCAAATGTTCTCATGTGGCTGACATGATGAGAGGCAACAAACAGATCATAATGAATAAAGAACCAATGCTGAGTTGTTTTACAGCTTTCAGCGGGAAAGGATTCAGCAAGAAGTGCCTCAGACTGTCATCATGAATTCTTCTTCCCTATGTCCTGTCTCTGGGGCCCCCCTGTGGCCTTATGAATCATTCCTGGGGTTTTTTGTACCCATGACATGTGAGCATTCAGATTCTCAAAAACCCCATACAAAGTTTGGACATGTCTAATTCTAACCTCACATTTTCATCAAGTTACCCCGAGGCAGTGTGTAACACATTAAGCTCATAGTCTGGTCCTGTCCTGTATGTCTCAGCATTTTAAGAGAGGTCTTATCAGGACAGTCTGTCAAGTGTATTATTGGAGGTAAACTGAACACTTCTCCTGGAAGTGTATAAATTGATATAAGGGAGACAAAACACCTCTCCATTAAGACTGATGTAAATAACAAGCTTCTCTGGTCACTTTATGGCATATTGATTTTTAGTTCAATGGCTGGCTGCAGTCAAGCTGAGGACAAAGTAAGAGAGTGGAGTACCAAATTCTGAAACAGCAGCATCTTTCTGGAAACAAATGCGTTGGCTGATCACTGACATTTCTATAACAAAAAGCTCATAGAAATATAAATAAACAAGTCAGATATGTACACACACATGCGTACAAATAAAATCCGAAAACTGTGTCATAATGAAATCAGACCCCCTGTGGTGAGGTAAGACAAATACTGTACGATCATTTTATTGTCAAAATTTCTATGGTAATGAATGAATGTTTTTTCCTCAGATGAGGTAACCAAACCAGTATGAACAGAAACCCCCCTGTCAGATGTGGTGGGACAACACAATGAACCTCTTAACAATATTCTAGTATTACAGTAAAGGAATTAATGGGATGAGGTTTCCAAAATAAAATCTTAGGTGTGTTTGATTTAGCAGTCAAATGATCTCACACATACCAAAACGATTCACGGCTAAAACATTTTTATGGGCTTGTTAACAGACAAAAAGTGAATATATTTAAATAAGAAAGTCTTTCCAAAGAATATCTCTGAGGTAAGTTAAGTAATAAATGCTTATTTTGTCTCCTACCTGCTCATCTTACTAGACCTAAATGTAAAGTTAATACAAAAACACAAACACAAGTGGTTGCATTCATACACACACCCTAGCAGACACACATCCTCACCACCAAGGACCTGTTAGATCTTGTTGTTAGCATCATGTAAACAGCTTGAGGAGCTAAAGGAGCCTTTTAGTGACTCATATATTATGGAGGAAGAAGGATCCCGATTTCTCTGCTGGGACCACCTTTGTTTACTTCTGCTCTTGGCTCTTTCAAAATAAGTAAATATTATTTACATATCAAATGCCGCAAAATGTAAGAGAGATGCTTATCGATGCATGCAAACATATGAGAAGGAAACTATGAGAATAGTGAAATCTTAAAATTTCAAGCAATATGAACTACATGGCACATTTAAACAGGTTCATTACTAAAATATTTGAACCTCAATTAGAGAATTCCATCACATACAGTTGATTCAATTTGATCTTTGTCTATCTTTTTCCTACTTGCTTTTGATGTCTGAGGTTAGGACGAGCAAAGATCAATTGAAATTCTTTAGTTAAACGCTGACGTTAGATTGAGTGGAAATATTCAGTGCAATGAAAAACAAAATATCTCTTTAACACTTGAAGTGCTTGATACAGTGTGAATAATTTTGCTCGCAGATCTGCTCATTCAACAAGCCTTAATGTGTTCAAGTATAAATTCCTCAGCAGGTCATCTCAAAGTGTTTCAACCAGGGATAAGTCACATTTTCTACTCATGACCATCTTTTTGGTTCCCAAATCTATGCCTGCAACAGTTATTTCATTTTTGACCTTTAACATGTATAAATACCATTTGTGTAAGCATCCAGAAGGGAATGTTGGATAATTGGTGTGTGTCTGTGTCTATGTCTGCTTTTGTGCATGTCTGTGTGTACACATCCTTGCCAGTAAAGCAGACTTTCATTGCAGGTTTTCATAGCTTAAATCTCTAAATCATGCTGACAGTTTTCAAATGACTGATTACCATCCTCATAAATTTGCATACTTTCACCAGCGAATATAGTCCCGCTCAACATCAGAAATACAGCAGTCATAGAAATTATGCGCAGTAAATCAGACAGAACTGAACTATGTGAAACACATGGTGGGAATTTTACAGTGGCACAAAATATGTCTCTATAAAGGACAGAGGTTTGCATAAACGTATATAGGTTTATTAAGGGTATGACCTCATCCCCAATATACTGCATTTACTGCTAGGCAGAATTTATTAAAACCAAAACTAATAGTTCAGTTTATTGAATCCTTGAAACATATGTCTGCAGTGACAAGACAGATCATGCTAATCAGTATGGAGCTAATTCAATGCAATAAATATTAGTATCTTCAGTTTATGATTTACAAATTTACATGCCTTGTAAATAAAATTTGTACTTTTATTTAAGTATTTGTGCAAAAATCACATTTGTACAATTTTGTGCACAAAGACATTCTTTCAAGTACAAATCTTGATCTGCGCATTTGTCGAGTTCGGCATTTGCATATCTCATCTCGTGGATAAGAATCTTCTCACAAACTCTTCTCACTCTTTTCCCAGGGCTGAGGAAGTAAAAATTTCACATGTGATGCAATACTTATTTGTATGTGTATTTTATGCAGTGTAATTATTTGAATATTTGTGCAAAAATCACATGTGTAATTTTTTTGTGCAAAAGCTCATTACATTACATTACTTAAGTACAAATTTGGAAAAGTGGCTGAGTCGATGACAATTAATATTCGTATCTCCACAAAGCTTCACGAAACATTTATTTCATTCCTTACAACAGTAACAAGTGGCAGTTGACTAAACATTAAAAATGGCTTAAAATCATAAAATCTACTTTGGAATCTCAGGTATTCTAGATAACATATGTACAACAATCAACCTCAAAGGTTGAAATACCTACATATGTATTAAATCTGTTGAGTTTAACACTCAAAAACTCAAAACAGCTAAACCGCGTTACCAGAACTGTGTTTGTATGGTTTGTTTAAGAGATTTGTTGCTTCACAGTCTTTTTGTCACTGCTATTGGATTTTTAATGAAATATTACCATATTCAGATTGGTACACACTAGCATCACACAGTGTGAAGAGTGCATCAAACAATTGTTACTCTCTCAAGCGAAATAAGCAAAACTATCTGAACATCAATAAAACGTTGCTAATAGTAAAAAATGATTTTAATAAGCTGTTTTGTTTATTGGAAAATAGTCAACATAATACTGTATGTTCTTGCAGGTACATACACTGTTTTTATAATACCCCAAACACACTGTAAAATGTGTGAGAGAACTCGAGGATTGCATTTTAAGACAAGGTGACATGTGTGTGGCTCTGGGTGCAGTTTCCAAAGGCCCAGTGGTGAATAATCAACAGTGGGAATAATGCAACATGTGAAGCGCAGTGACAGCTAACACCTGCATGCTGACCACAATACAACAAGAAGTCCTAAACATAAAACCAATAAGGCAGGCACATATACACAAAGACACAAGGCTTCAGTCAGCAGCAGAGATGTGCTGAGCAAACAGCATTGACCAGAGCCTGGAAAAACACAGGACAGAGATAAACAACTGAAGCAATGGGACACAAAGTGATGAAGACACAAAGAAGGGCACATGAGAGCAGTAAACGCGAAGCATAAAATAGAGGTGGTGAAAAATAAACTGGAGCTAAAGGGGCTATTAATGATGGAGGGAACGATGTGGGATTTAATTGATGAGGGACTAGCCATGGGAGATATGAAGCTTTGCTTTACGTGGCTCGCCTGAAGACAAAATATACAGATTCTTTAGCTTCACGTCTCGTTATGGCACTATGGCGCTTTTACGGGAATGATGGGCTCCAATTTTTATAGCTTCCCTCTATAGCAGTAATCGGAATCAACAGTCCTCCTTCGGCTAGAAATAGCACTGACTTGAGGCTAATTGTAATAAATGGTACAAGTAAAAGCTGCAGGCCTTTGTTGACAGCACACCACAGAAGTATGTCTAATTAAGACTCTCACAAGAATGTCATGACACATTTGGACAGTGTGCACCTAAAAGGATGCTCTGCGTTCAAATAAAGCAACCTGCTCAGCCTTGCTTCAATAATTACTCACGCTATTTAAAATATCCCCAAGTACTCATGACAATCAATAAACGATATAATTTTTAGTAGGATTTTGACGATGAGTGCATGAGGAGCCTATTCTAATGCTGCAAAATCTGCTCGAGCTCAGGCCCACTTTGGGAAAATAAGAGAGTACAGGATCTGGTTTGATCAAAGACATTGGTGTACCTTGCTAACACGGAGTGCAACTCCAAATTGCTATAAGGCTACACTGGGTCTTTTGTTTCCTAGAGTTAATTAATCAAATGTGTGTTTTCAACAGGAAAGGCAACCAAACTAACACACATGTTTTTGATTGCACTTCAATTTCAGAACTTGGGTCAGGGGTTAGGTGGGCCCACCCTTTGCCTGACATCTGCCCTGACCCTTTGTCTTGTCACAGGTTTAGTGTTCATGTCCAGTCCAGACTGAGCTGGATCTCCTTAGGTGTGTTTCCTGTACTGTGTTGCAACCTCAGTCTCCCTAACCACACCTCCAACTTCCCCAAGGTGAGACTTCACAGGCCTGATTCATCTGGGCCAGGGCCTCTTTAATGAACTGATGAACTCACTCTGATGCGCAGATGCTCTGGGTGCCAAAGAGGCTGATTAATGTAAGAAGAGCAGGAAGAGGGAAGCAGAAAGAAGGAGTAATGCATAGAATGCAATAAAGGAGGAGTGGGGTGGGGGGGAATCCCTTTTGAGGTAGAACTGGTCCTTCAATCTCCACTGGCCCTCTGCTCTGAGTAGAAAGGGAGGAGTGAGAGCTTTGACCAAAAACCCCTGGAGTCTGATCCTCATTAAGAGGCACAAAGAACATCAAAGACCAACCCCGAACCTCTATCAGTCAGGAGCACTGACAATCCCTGTAATATTAAAACTCTGGGCGCCATTCAGTATCAAGTTCTGAGGAAGCCGCAGGGGCTCAGGCGACATAGGGTTGGGGGACTTTAAGGTCCTGAAGGTCAGTGGAAAGTTTGAGCTAACTCCTCACCTCAGTGATTGGCCACTGCTGTATAAGCTTTCTGAAGGAAAGAAGGAAACGTGCAGGGGACAGTGATAACTAGCAGCTGTGGTTAAATGGCAACTAGCAAGTCTGGGTATGCCTAAAGCTTTTTTAAATTAAAAACACAATACTGCATGCTGAAATATATTACAAGCTACCTAAAATAGAACTGAACAGTCTGTTAGTTTAATGGTAATGTGAAAAAGAATGCGCCTTTAAGTTAAAGATCTGTGGATTTATTACATAAAAGTTGTTTTTATTTTTATGTTTGAGCACACAACAAATGTAACAAAAAGCATGGCATTGACCTTTGAGAGAAAAACCACAGTAGGACCAACAAGGAAAAAACAAAAACCTGTAGAACAAAATAAAGTCAAATAATTTACTCTGCTTACCCTGAAGCTGATTAGCCTGGCTGTCCCCTTACAAATATGCTCTTGACCTTTTCTCAAGAGAAGTACGATTCGACGAGTGGTGCAAGTCTCCTGCTAATGTTTCAAGGCAACAAAATATTAGGTATAAATTTCACCTTGGTGGTCCACAAACGGAATGACTGAAGGGAGTGTTTCTTTCACTGGCACAGCAGGCATCAAACACACACCGATAACTCGGGTTACATTTGGACATGCAGGGGCATGTACCCAAGCAGAAGAAACACTCAAAGGTTTAAGAGTTAGCAAAATGCAAAAACATACAATAACCTGCAGATCTGTGTATGCATAAATGAAATAATATGCTGTGGTTTGGAGTTACCTACTCTAGGTGAACACAGAAAGTGACAATTCAAACAGACGGCAGCAAGAATCAAATCCGAATCAAACTGTTAAAAGCATTTTTTTGCCAGGTACAATCATAAAGTGTCTGGTGTCTGGACGGTGGAAAGCTCTAAAGTATTTTTGGGCTGACTAACAGTGATTGAACGAGAGATGCAGAGAGTAAAGGACTTTGCTGACCTTGCCAAAAGGTCTGATGATTGCTGCCCCCTCTTTAGACTCCCAGGCTTGGCTATTAAATCTCTTACACAACTCCTGGCCTTTTCAGTGATTCCTGACAGCCAGGTCCGCATCATCGCAGCATTCGGCTCCACATTACAGAGAGGCATAACATCATATTTGATTGTTAAATATCTGAGTCTTTCCTCCACAACTGCAGCTGTACGCTCTGATAAGGTAAAGTTAAAGACTTTAAAAGGGCCAGGGAATTAGTGGGACAGATATATACACTCTGTACAATAAGTTAAATATATTTTCCTCACCTGTGACAATGAGAAAGAAGTAAGCAAGAAGCAGATATCCATAAGCCCCTTGTTCATTCTTTTAATCATGAAACTTCACCATAACATATCAATACACTGCATGTAAGTGTGGTTGGGGACTCTTTAATTATTTAAATAATTAATTAATATTTCTTTATCTTCAGATTTGGTTTGGATCAAAGGATCAACAGGCATTTGCTGATGCCAGCACCTCAGCAGTGCACCTATTGGCAAAATGGTATTTCATAGACTTTGAAGGAAGTAAAGTGGATTAGCTTAACCTGACCTGAAAATTCACAGAAAGTGCTAAAGAAATTACTACACACAACAGTTCCTTTATTCACCTCCTTATTTTCACATGGGAATCCTGCGGATAAAGATTTTTTTAAACGCTTGCTGACAAATAAGGAGGTCATTTTGCCAATTACTTTTCTTTCTTCTTATAAAAAAAAAAAACAGAACTTGTTGAACTAGTTGAAATTGATAATTGCATCTATAGATATTTTTCATGAGTTCTGGGATCAATCGTAGCTCCTGAAGATGTGCAATAAGGTCAATGCTGAACTTCTCAGCACTTTCGGGATGTGTGCTTTCCTCCCACATTCGCTTCTCGTGACCGCACCCAATCAGTGGCGTCCAGTCCACACCCACTTGTATCCTCACACTTAACCTCCCATTTATCACAATGACAGGAGTGGCTTGTGGTTATTGACTGGGATTGGATTCTTTTCCATTCCACAAGCTCAGTTATCAAATTAGATACAGAATCAAAATGTTTGGAATTTCAAATGAGTGCTGTCAGATAGCTTGTCTTTAGCTAAGTGGGTATAAATTACTTGAAATCAGCAAGGACTTATCAAATGCCATGGCGTTTTAAAAAATGTCTTTAGGCATTTAATGTCTGTGTCTATGGTGTTCTGGCATTTAACGTCTTTGTTTCACTTCCTGGGAGGTGTCGACAGCTTCTTTCCATAACAGCACTTTTTTTTTTTTCTTTTTTCTCCTGTCAGCTTATCCTGTGAGTTCAGGGTCGCCACAGCAGATCATTGTACGCATGTTCCTTTGGCATCGTTTTTACGCTGGATGCCCTTCCTGACACAACTCTCCCCAATTTCTACTTTGGACCGGCACTGCACAGCTGAGGAGGGGAATGGGCTGTTAGGGGTTCAGTGTCTTGCCCAGAGACACTTTGACATATAGCCAGGGCTGGGGATGGAACCACTGACCCTGTGGTCCATGGACAACTGCTTTTAGCAACTGAGCTACAGCCAACCCCATAACAGCACTTTTCTATTTAAAAAATTATAAAAAAAAAAAAAAAAGTTACACAGTGTGGCTTTATGCTAAGCTCACTAAAAGCTGGCTGTAGTTGCACACACTTACCAGCCACTTTATTAAGTACGCCTGTTCAACTGCTCTGTAATGCAAAATAAAATCAGCCAATCACATTGCAGCAACTCGATGTTAACCTTTTAGTCATGCAGGCATGGTCAGGAGCATATGCTGAAGTTCAAACCGAGCAGCAGAATGAGGAAAAAAGGGGATTTAATTGACTTGTAGCACAGTTGGTACCAGGTAGGCTGATCTGAGTCTTTCAGAAACTGCTGATCTACTGGGATTTTTATGCACACCCATCTCTAGGGTTTACAGAGAACTGTTAAAACAATAGAAAATATCAAAAAGGTGGAAAAGGTCTTGTTGGTATCAGAACTTAGATGAGAATGGCCAGACGAGTTCAAGCTGATAGAAAAACCACACTAGGTCAAAAAACTACTCGGTACAACTGAGGTATGAAGAAGAGCATCTCTGAACAACACATGTCAAACCTTGAAATAATTGGCTACAGCAGCAGAGGATCACACTGGGTTCCACTCCTATCAGCTAAGAACGGGAAACCGAGGCTCCAATTTTTAAGGGCTCAACAAAATCGGACAATAGAAGCCTGAAAAAACACTGCCTGCTTTGACGATAAATAAATAAATAGTCGCTAATATAGCGCTTTTATCCAAAGCGCTTTACAATGTTGCTACCCATTCACACACACATTCACACACTCACACACCGATGGCAGTGGCTGCCATGCAAGCTGCTCACTGGGAGCAGCTTGGGGTTCAGTGTCTTGCCCAAGGACACTTCGACTTGTAGCCAGGAGCGGGGATTGAAACACTGACCCTGTGGTCCATGGTCAACTGCCTTACCAGCTGAGCTACAGCCGCCCCGACTGATTCTCCTTTTCTTCTTTTTTGACTGGTTGGGTCAGAATTTGGCGTAAACAACATGAAATCCTGCTCATCCTGCCTTTTAGCACCAGTTCAGGCTGTCGGTTGTGGTTAATTTGGTAGGGGAAATTTTTCTTTGCACACTTAGTACCAACTAAGCATCGCTTAAATGTAGCAGCTTACCTGAGTATTGACCATGTCCATATGATGGCTACTTCCAGCGGGATGATGTGCTATGTCACAAAGCTAAAATCATCTCAAAGGGCATCGGAAGTGGCCGGTATGTAATGGTATGTAAATTCTATATTTTACTATTTCTTTTACTATTTCTTATACTATTCTATATCTTACATGAAAGAAGGCTTAAAAGGACTGCAGACACAGGAGATTTGAGGAAGTGTGTGTGTGTGTGTGTGAGTGAGAGAGACCTGTGTACCAGGGACTTTAGATTTTAGATTTATAATGTCATTAAAATCACAGCATGAAGTTGGAAGACAGGCCTTAGATAAGCCTAATTTTCACACACCAACACACACTTAATATTAAGCATCAGTGCACATCCTCACTCACGCAAATTCCGCCCCATTTTCTCCCCCACTTTTTCCCCCCCACATACCTATTTGACATTTTCCTTTGAACGTGACCTCACTGTAACATCAAAGGAGAGGCTCTTTGACTTCCCACTCATCTGTGTCCGAATCAATTTTTGCTCTCTGTGCTCCTTTAAAGAAATATCATCAGGTCTGCGCATGATTAGTACTTGGGAAATACACTCAGAGAATGCTGTTACACTCTGGGTCCCAACAGCACAGAAATATAATTGTCAATAAAGATGTGCAGATATTTCAAGTCCACTGCTCAGGGGGAGTGAATGACAACTGTGCAGAGAACTGGCACCCTGTGGGAATCATCATTTTAACAGTCTACATTTCCAACTGTTTATAATATCTAGACTCAGGTCCTCCCAGTTTTAAGATCACTATAAAGACCGAAGTGTTTGTCTACTGCTCAGCTAATTCCACAGGCCACAAAAGAGCAGCAATGGGACTGACAATGCTGTGATGTCTACAGACACTGGGAGACTTGCACTGACATCATGTTTTGCTTATGATTTACAGCATTTTTAACAAATACATACATACTTCATTGCATCTTCTTCAGGAAGGAACACATGAAGGGGAATTGATAAGAAAAAAAGAACAAAACATCTGGTTCCCCTCTACAGAGAAGTCAGGAGAGGATGGATTATTTATGAGGGAAGTGACGTTTTGTGATGCAAAGCCAGTCGTGAGACAGAGAATGACTTGGGAGAAAGGCAAGATCCCGTTTCCTGTACAACACCTTGCACCCATACTGTAAATCTCTGTTTGGTCTTTTCAAAATGCCATTTTTGTGCCAATGACCTCTGTGTTAACTTTCTTCTCTCACAAACACTTGTTGAAGGAAGAAAATGTCAGAAGTCAGAAAACAGTATGCAATGTTTTTTGGAAGAATAGGTCAAACAGAAGCAAAGTGCTTTCACTTCTCTGAAAATGTAACATTACCGCAGGATCTTCTCATTCAAGTGGCTGGAAAACATGAAAAGGTCAGCAGAGAATGGATGAAATGTAAGATTCCTGGAGATTAAATACAAACTAACTAATATATTGTCAAAGATCCTGTTGTGTATTAGGTTCTTCAGCATTGACTTAGGATTCTTGATTTATATTTTCACAATCACAACTAACCCTTCCAGCACAAGGAACTTGATAAATTCAACCCATGGACAAACAAACTAATCGGCATTTGCTTTAATATTATATATAAAACATAAAGGACATATTGGCAAGATAATAACACTGAAAACATTTTTTCAACCAAACCACATTAACACAAGCGCTGTGATTCAAAATTGTGCTCAGTATTAAAGTAACAAAAAAACAGAATGGATATCATCTCAAGGTTACTGCCTTTTATCAAACAGCAACACCCCCAGTTACAGCTAGAAAAACAACAGCATATTATCTTGGGCACAGAAGGCCACAGAGTACCCTTAAATCTTTGTGTTTCATACTTAAGAGCCCTTAAGGGACGGCTTTTTAATCTGCTGTGAAAACAGCTGTTTAGCATCTCAGGGGCTTGACTATTTCCAGAAGGATCATCTCAAGGGCCATCCACTGTGATCACCAGCGTTAGTGAGGGAGAAAGCCTGCTAGACATGATGGCTGAGTTCAGCTCAGGGCAGCAACACACTGAAATATGGCATTTGTAGAAGTGAGTGAACTATCTATAATAAACATATCCTGTGAAATTAAGGCCAAGCTTTATCCTCACCTTCATATTTGATTTGTCTTCACAGGGAATTGTGAGCACTGTGAGGAGTTTACCGGAGACAGCAGCTGGTCTGGTTTCCAAAGCCTGACACTGGCACAGACACCATCTGCATTCCTAAGCTGGTCAAGAAGCACATTCTGTGATTATCATTCCACCATAACATTTCACATTTACCCTGGGAATCACATAGGGCGTGAGGCGGCGATAGGCAGCCATGTTTATTATTCATCCTGGACCTCCTGAAAAAGCACTAAAAAGTGCTTTCAACAAAAATGGCTAGATTGAGCATTCATGTGCTAATAAAGTTAGCAGCAGAGCATGGTCTCCTATTTATTATTCTAGATATGACAGATTACTGATTGGTTTGCATTGACATTTTAATGTACAGTACTTTATGTTGTTAAAAGACAAATGGTGAGGTAATAAATATTGTGTGTGAGTATAAGTGTTGTGTAATCTGGTTGTTGTTGGAATTAAAATCTTGTCATCATCAGCAATATGCATCTAATTTAACATACATCCTATTTATTGTTGTTATTGGGTAAAACAGGATCAAATGTTACTGGGTGTGTTCTCTAACGTGAACGATCATATAACTTTTTGCCTTGAGTTCACATTATTCTTAGACAATTCTGTCCTTCTCACAGGTTACATGTTGTAAAAGTTGGACAAGCTTTTATTTATTTTCCTTTTTCTACTATACCTAAATATAGAGATACCACTCAAAATGATTTCTATGATATAAACATTGTAAGATACATATTGTACTGTGCCTCAACTGTAAGCAGATAGACCTGTGGTAGGCCAATTAAACTATTAATAAAAGATCAATATGCTTACTGAATGATTTTCAAAATTACTATGTGTAACACTGACTCATATAGAGAAAATCCATGCATGTAAAGGGTAAAGTGAGGTTTTATCCCACGGTGGTGTTACAGACTAAAAGCAGATGGCTGCTGTCTGATGAAGTGTTGTGGTGTCGTTCTATTGAATTAAGTTGGCCGCATGACAGATTTGAGTTAATGGAGCAAGACCTATGGAATAAACCACAGTAACAACATCAGTTAACAGAGCTTCTTGGCCAAGACCAAAGAGAGATTTCAGCTGCTCTTTGTGAAGATCAAGTTAGTGATTGGGCTACACTTTAAAGTTCTCCACTTTGTCTTCATGAGAATTGGTAACAGACTGATGGGAAAAGAGAGGGTAGTTATCTCCTTCAGCCATCCAATCGAGACTGCATACATCCTCAAAAACAGCTGAAATAACCTTCAAGTACTGCTGGAAACCTGAGATGATGAACATCATTGTGGACGGTGCAGCTGCCTGGGATGTAAAGCAGCTTACTGAAAGACATAGCACTATTTTACTAACTGAGCGTGCAGCTCTCTGCAGAGTGTGTGTGTCATCATAATAAAGCCTATATACAACCCGTCTTTTAAAAGGAACTAAAGACTAATTACATTTTTTTTTTATCTAGTATCTAAAGCATGCTGGTTAAAATGGAGAATAACAACATAGTGAAACAGATCAGTGACACAGGAGAACCAAACCAGAACCAGAACACAGTCCTTAAATAATTCATACAGATGAGCCTGAAAACAATGTTTTTGTCTCTTGCACTTTGAAACCCCATTCTCCCCACCACAAATTGAGATTTTCTAGACTAATCTTAGCAGTGAATAACGAAGAGGCTGTGTGTGATGAAACAGGACACGTCTACTCGTACACTTAGCCGACACAAACAGCATTTAATGTTGGCTGAACGTGGAACCAAAAGAGTGTGTCCATACAAAATAAGCCCGGGAAAAAATGATATTAATCCTAAATAGATGCACCACAAAGACAAGCATGAACCTCTAAAAAAAATACTGTACATGCTGCAGATTACTGCTTTAACTCAAGTGAATCAAACAGCACCACCAGCACTCACATCTGCTGTAGTCTTCCCTCTAAGTCACACCAAGATCATTAGTGAGTATAACGGTCTGAAAGTGAATGAAGTGATGGATGAGCTATACTGTTCTGCTGCTATCCAGTTGTTTTTTGTGTTTGTGATAAGGGGGTGGGTATCAAATATTGGCTGGCTTCCCCTGAGAGGTAAATGTTATATCAGCAGTAAAGTCTTTAACTAGGAATGGTCATGAGTTTGTGCATGAGAGTGTAGTGCAGTGTGTGTGTGTGCATCACAGAAATGCACTGACACTTGATTCCACTGTCACTTGCCTCTGGACCACAGCAAAAACAAATGGGCTGAGTCAGAAAGTGTGTGTTTGCTGAAGCTGCCGTTCTTTCCTTCCACACACTACCCCGGCTTCGCTGCGTACAACCTGAGCATAACATGCACACAACATCAGCACTTGACGTTACGCTGTCCACACACGTTACTAAATGTGGGGGGGAAACACAGAGCACAGAGAAAATATCAGAGGAGCTGCCCTCGATGACACACATATAAGACAACACAAATGTGCGCTGCCATAAAACCAGAGTGCACTGTAGATGCACACCTCTGGAGGGCTTTGCAGCAAATAGGCATTTTTCCATTGTGTCCTTGCTCACGTGACCTGCCACTCAACTTGTCACCATGGAGATGAGCTCAGCTTCTCTGGCTCTCTCACTGTATTGCATACACTGCAGCAGGCACAGCTGACACTGTCACACCGCACATGCTGACAGAAGTCCACCTTTAGACCATCCATCCACTCAACAGCGGATAAATGCTCATGTGCTGCACTTTTCTCAAGGGGGAGCTTCACCTTACTAAGACAGAGCATGAGAGGTGTTGCGCTCACTGAGGAGACCAGAGGAGAAAAGGCCAACAGCAGCATGTAAAGGGCAACTGCCACTTCAAATGAGTGTGTTTGGTAAGGACTGAACGGGATCATAACACTGATGCTTCTGCAGAGGATCTCAGGTTAGGAGGTCAACACAACCACAAACCAGTCATACAAAAGGAGCCAGCAACATATAGTGCACATCAGGTCTAAAACATTCCTGACACGTTTCTTCACAGAGGAAAAATAAAGTTTGCTTGAAAATTGTTAGACACAATATGATGTCACAATCATCATATCAACATCTCCAGTTAAAAACTGGACTTTTTTTCTTTTTGAATGCATTTTATGGTGATCGTTATTGGCATTTCCAGACGTTAAAGAATCGAGTGTGGTGTCTGTGCAAACGTACAGTCAACTTGTTCTGCCTCCTACTGTACAAGACTACACTAAATATTCCTGTGAAATTTTCTACAGACACACAGGAGACGCCTGCACTTTAAATACGCTTAAAGAAAGTTCAGGTGCTTTCCGTACACGGTCAGCGCGGTTTTAAGCGGCTCAGCCAGATTTACTTACTGTGAAATTTGGGACTTTCCTTGTGGTCAGTCGGGGGAAGGTCTGCGAACTGGACCCGGTGTCCCGACATGTTCGATACCCCCTCTCGGGTCAGAGACTCGCGAACACCGACCTCGTTCCGTGTCCTCACCGCTGTTTAAAGAATCCGCTAACTTCGGAGAACCGGGGCTCTGCTGCGTCGAGGTGACCGCGTCCCCCCCCCCGCCCTCCCTCTGGGAATCAGACACCACACACTACGCACACACACCGGTGGGGTACGTCTGTCATTGACGTTTTCTCTGCTCCCTGTGAGTGTGTGTGTGTGTGTGTGTGTGTGTGCGCGCGCTGAATGTGTGCCAGTACTGCAGTGGAGAAGTCCGCTTGGTCCACTCTAACCTGTCCTCTGCCCTTAAGCCTACAAGTTTCATATACGACAGACATTGAGGCGGAACTTTCCTCCTCCCGCAGTAAAAAAAAAAAAAAAAAAAAAAAAAAAAAAAAAAAGATGATTAAAACTATTTTTCCTGGCGTCCACATGACTGCAGGGTTACGTCATCTTCATAAGTCTTCCCGGGAAAAAGAGCTACATAATAACGAGACTTATTAAAGTTTAAGCAGGAAGCTACAGATACACAGATGTTACCAGCAACCACATGTGCTGCAGGACCACACGAATCATGCATTTTTAAGGTGCCGAAATCAGGAAGCTGAAACAGTTTTAAATTGGTATCAAAAAGCTTAATAATAAATTCAAAATGTATCGTATTTGCACATTTACCACCATTAGCTAACACTGGCTTTTCGAAGTCACACAACTCTGCAGTCTGCTCAACTCAGTGGAGCAGGTCTTGGGATGTGTTGCAATCAGTTTGGAAGAAGGAAGAAATTCCATCAATAATACAGGAGCTTAAATGTATACGGGGCGCTGCAATGCCACCTAATGGAAGAACAGTGCAACGTTACCAGCTGGATGGCATCCTTCAGAGACAGAGGGGCTGGGGTGGGGGTGCAAATCATTAAATCCAATCTAGTACAACTACTGCAGAACAATAAGGCAGTGTTCTCCAACCTGGGAGTTAGAACACCCACTACGGTCACGAGATCATTACCTAGACAGCAAGTTAGCAAAGGCTTAAACCACAAAGGTCACAACAAATCTGAATCACATTGTGTGTCACAAATCTAACATGGTAAACCACCAATAAACTGTGGCCTACTGGTGATCCTCGTATACAACGTTTTCCTTCTTTTTTTTAACAGTGTTAAGACTCAACACAAACTTAGCGTAATGGGGAAAATAAAAATATTGTAAATAGCGCAACGCCACATAAAGAGATCAAAAAAACAACAATGTGACTGTATCCAAAGCGTCTAAAACTAGGACTCTTGATGCAGCTGTATCACATTTAAGTATGAGTAAGCTGGTTTAATTAAAGGCAGAGACCAAACCCAACAAAAATGCACAAACTGCAGTGACATTGCACTTTTGCACTGTGCTGTGACAGTCCACCCTTCAGCCTTCAACTTCCATGTACTTGGGATCCATGTCCTGAGACCACAGTCATTTAATACACTGAATTCTGCAGCCTGACCTGAACAGGAGGCTGCAGGCTCCTGACTCACTGCATGCAATAAATTCTCAACATAACTTTTCACTTTAGGAGGGGGTGGAGGATGAGTGCGGCCCACATCACATCATCTGCCCTGCCTTGGTGCAATTTAAGAGATGGATTCCATTTAGGTTATGTACAGTCATGGATTCTGGGTTGACATAGGTGACATTATCATGGTGCTACTGCAAAATGCTTTATGTGGAAATACAGGCAAAAGATGGATAATCAAGCAGTGAGCATGTAATCTACAGATATGGACAAACTTGTTGATCTTCCACGGGAAAAAAAAGTATTTCAATTCATAACATAAAGGGCAAGAGAGGACTATCTCAGTCTCGATGACTGATTACAATGAAAAAAGTTGGATGTTTTATGAGGAAAAGTATTGAAATATCACTACAATAATATTTTAGGCTCTTTTCTAACAATTCTGTCCAGGTCATTTACATTTGTTAAAATGTTCAGCTGAATCAAAAATCAAAGTCTGATTTATTTTTGTTCCCCCTTTTATTGCTTTTGCCATTTCGAGAGTATTTAACTGCACGTTCTACTTTGTTCCATTGTTTCGTAGCAACAATTTAATCCACATTTGTAAATGTGAACTCACTGCCAATCAGATTTCTCCAAAAAAAACAAAAAGAAACAGAAAACAATTAATCTTTTTGATTGTTCTCACGGACACCATTCAAACACTGTGGAACGTTTGCATTTTTCTCTCAAATAAAGCATAACCAAGTCTCTCTGTAATTGAAAACATTTGGCAATGAGGGGGGGGAATCACAGGCATTATAGAAAAATAACCGGTCTGTCAACACATTCAAATAAATACAGCAACCTCGAAAGTACTTACAGAAACATTAAAGTTTTTCACTCATGTCAACAGAACTCAAACAATCGGTTCCAAGCACACACTTTTCAACACTTTCAGAACAACAGCGACTAATTGTTGGTATATACAAAAATCAAAGTATGTGCACTGCACTTCTCTCACAATATAAAAAAATAATTTATAGAATTTCAGAGAACAGTCTCTTCTGTAACAGTGTGCATCCTTTAATTCTCAACACTTTTCTTTCACGCACATCCGTTTTTCTCAATGTACATTTTGGATAAAGAGGCCGCCATCGACTTGGCCAGTTCCTCATCCCGTTTCCTCTGCATCTGAGAGTGCCTGCACCAGTCTTCGTACTCGGGGTTGGGCAGACACCTGTCCAAGAGGACGTCGTAGTGACCGTTGCTGAGCCAACTCAGCCAGATGCCATGTCTGGAGGTGTCCTCTTCCCCGAGACAGTGCACCATTGTGGAGACAGTGGGGCTCTCCAAGCTCCCTCCCATTGTCAGGTGGATGTTGATATTCAGCATCTGGCTCATGGCGAGAAGCTCGGGGTACCCGGCCCAGGCTCCGTCTTGGGCTGCGTTTATCAGGAACTCCCCGACGTCCCCTTCGATGATGGGGTTGAACTGGTCCAGGTGGTCAGCGATGTGGTGCACGGTCTGCTCCCTCAGCTCGGCGTGTCTCACCTGATCCCCGTACAGGGCTTTGCACACAGCTCTGTAGAGACAGTTGCCATCTGGAATGATGTGGTACCTGTATTTGTGCTTCTGCTGGAGGTACTTGTTTTGTTTCTCTACTTCAGCCAGGTACCGGGCAACTTTATCATTAATATCTGCTCTCTCTTGGCTCGGCTGCGGGGGACTTTCCTGCAGAACGCTGAGCTCAAAGTCCTGTCTCTCATCTGATCCTGGAGCAGCCTTGCCACTGCTCAGATCACTGAAATCCTCATTTAGGGGGTCTTGAGGTTGGGCTGGCCTGGAGGGAACTGGCTCCTCTACTTGTGGCGAGTCCCATCCGTTGCTCCTAAAGGAGGGATTAGTCACTGAAGCTGTACTGTCCTCACTAGAATGTTCCACCACCCGCTTGTATTCTTGTACCCTGGGTTCACAGATATGGTTAGTGTTGAAAAGGTGACTTCCAACCAGCTCTGGGCAGTCAGGGAAGAGCTCATCCGTCCCATTTCTCAGATGATCTATAAAATCCACTATCACATCAGAGTCACAGTCATCGCAGGGGATTCTTTCACTGTGGGAGTTTGCAGAGGGCGGTTTGGTTTTGGACTCTCTCATGATGTGGACAGGAACTGACCTCTCCACTCCATCGGGTCTGCGGATTAATATTTCAGCGGTCGACGTGAAGTAAATTGGCCTCATAGGTGAAGCCTCGTAACAAGAAAGGGCAGGCATGTTTGCGGAAGGAGCACTCTCCTCTCTCTCCGAATCCCAGTTGGGCGCTGAAGTCGCGTCTGCTGGTGGTTTTTCAGCCTCGGAGCAACTTGGTGCTGTTCCGTTCAAACGCGCAGATCCGCTCGATAAAGTTATTGTAACTTTGCACGACGACCTCGGGTAGTGTGTGAGCGCACTGTTGTACAGCTGCATTTTCACCGTCCTTTATAGCGAACGCCACCGCCGGCCTGTTACGAAAACATGACAACACACGCTAAAAATACCCCTCATGTCATCAACAACACTAAAGTTGTAGGGGACGTTTCCATGGCCCTGAGTCCTGTCACCATTCACACACAGACGACTAGACGGGCCACTTTAGCCTTTCAGCGTCATTTGCATTGGGGAGCCTCCCTAATTTTAGACAGGACCCTGCCTGCCCCAACAGTCAAGTTAGACAGAGGGAAATTACAACTGCATCCGCTGGGCAGCTTTCACAATAAAATCCATTGTTCGGGTTTGAAAGAAATAATTTAGGCCTAATAATTTAAGTTGTCTACATTAGGTTTACTGCACCTTTGTTTTATCAAAGGAACCGAATCATTGCAATCATGTTAATTTAGAGGAGGCAAAAATTCAATGAAAAACTGCAACCACATGGTTAGAAGAATTGTTACCAATAAGCATGTGTAAAAAGTTTATTGTTGAATGTCAATAACTTTGGGCTGTTGTTGTGGGTTGTTATTTTTTTTAAACAGATTGAAATAAAAGACATATCCATTCCTGATACTGGCATTAGAAGGCAACAAAGTGAACATACAGAAATATCCAAAGTCAATTAAAAAAAAAAGATAGTTGGAGTTTTATTTTTGGAACCCAACTTATTTTCCGGCATAACTCTAACTGTTGGTAGGCAGCTTTACGCAACTTTTTTCGATCACAATTCGACAAGTGTGAAGGATTTATGGCTCAGTCAAATCATTTGTGCGGTAACCGTAACGCAGTAAATTTAGCATTTTTATTTATTTTTTCCTAAATAGAGGAATGCGACTATAACCACAATAAGCATAAACACATGAAAACTGCCTAAAAAACAGAACAATTATTATTACAAAATCAATTATTTGAATAGCAACGTCATAAATATTAGTTCGTTTTTTTATGGATGTTAATAATCAGGAGTGTACATTTACCGCATCCTGTAACAATGGGGCAGGCTGATACATACTGGAAAAATGAAGCTGCTACATGCCTAAGCTTGTTCACATCTCTATTTTTAATACAATGACTGTTTGAATTTGTCCGGTGCGTAACAGAGAAACACGGACACTGTGTATAGATATTAGGCTCACGTCAATGCGTCTCAGCTGTATCCATAATCAAAAGTTAATAAACAAACCATAAAAAAGAAAAGAAAAATACACACACACATATATGGGTCGTTGTCCGTGTTAAATTGTATCATTAAATTCTAATAACTGTGACATAAACTTGTTGAATACACCCAAATATTCAAACATGGAAAATGAAAACACTTTTTGTGATTCTCCTTCAAACTTACGTTGATCAGCAAGGGCTTCATTTTCTCTCGAGCCTGCGTATCACAGCAGTGTAGTACTGACCGCCAGAGGGAATCCGAGGACCTTATATAAGGACCTTGTTCGGCTACAGGCAAGCACGGTACCACATGTACACACATGGAGGCGACATTTAGCTTCGGGGGGAATTGACGCCTGTCTGGAACCAATGCATGCAAAGACACTGCTACAGCAGCTGTCGCAAGATTGTGCGCCGCATACAAATGAAGGCATTGATCGTTTCCCTTTGCCGTACTGTTGTCTTCATAAAGCCCAACTGGTGCACCGACCTCCCGCTACAAGACTGGCTCAACAACGCCCGAGCACACCCACATAGGTTGTGTATTTTACGCATTTCCTCATACGGTCATTTAGATCATGACAATTCTGAAAAAGGAAATGACACAAATACCACAACAAAAGCGTAACTCTTTCCCTACAGGGATCCAAAAAATACAAATAAAAATAGCTACTACACAGAAAACATGGGAGGGGGAAAGTGCAGCAAACACATGATGTGCTGGTAGTATTTATATAAACAACAATGACTTTTTATTGCCACACATAATGCTATGGTTATATGAGAAATATAATACTATAATGTAAATAGAATTTTTTTTAAAGTCACATTCTTACTTTGTAAACACTCACATACATAGAGGGATTAAAAACATTGTCGATTCAGCTTTATTTGTTCAATAAAACAGGCTGCTACAGTAATGCCAAAATAAATATTAACATTAAGAAATACAGTCTGTATTAATAATGTTTTGATTTTTCGTTGTGATGATCATTTGTGGAGGATGTTACCACGAGGTCCGCAGTGCTCACCACCAGCCTGCTGCTGCTGCTGCTGCTGTTGTTGTTGTTGTTGTCACACTGATTGCCCGCGTAATTCAACAGCTTCGTCTGGGTCGTTATTTCTTACATATATATTCGTATAAATGTTAGGTTTTCATTTTCTTTCGGGCTCTGCAGCAGTTTAAGCTTTAACTGTATCCATGTCAGTGGAACAAGCCATGCTGATGTCAGAGATTTTTCCTCTGCCCTCCACGGTGGGAGGATCTCTGTGCGTTGAGTCACGCAGCTGTCAAAGATAGCTGTCACCCAGTTTCAGGATCAAACACACACACAGTCAATGAGAAAAGGGCTTTGAGCCGAAGGGACGCAGAGATCTCAGGTAACCCCCCCCTCCCCTTCACCCCTCCAAGACTCCAAACAAGGACGAAGAGATTCAAACAAATCCACACACACACACTCAAAAAGGAAGGAAAGAAAGCTTTGGATGAGTGGGGATTTACGAATATTCGGATACACACTGAGGATATCTGGAGAACAGAAGAAAAACACTTCCAAAACACAGAAGACACGTTTCTTCTGCGCTTCAAGGAAAGAAAGGGGTTTGAACGGAGATGAAGGCGAAAAAAGGTAGGTTTTATACTTTTGGTAGAATGTGACAAATGCAGTTTAGGTGGACCGAAGACCGCGTTCGGAGGGGGTAAAAGAGCCGTTTCCCTCAGATGCAAACCATGCAGCCTATTGTTTCCTTTCCAGACATGACAGGGGGCTTTTTCTGCCATGTGCTGGCGCGGTGTCAGAAGTCGATATAGGTTAACGGAGCTGTGGTTTTACACGGATTTTATTCACGTTTCCACCCGACACAAGCCTGTGTCGCCTGGCGTGTTTGGTTTGGAAGTCGCTGTGGAATTAGGCCAACTTTAATGCTCAGCTGGACGGGCGCAGTGGCGTCTGCAAGGCTAAATTTTACTTTGAATCTTAAGAAACCCAAAACACAATACAGTTGTAGCAACGAGCGCCACATTTTGTCGTCGAAGTTTATCATCGAAAGTTGATGCACCGAGTTGAAGTCAGGCGACTGTTGTGAGCTGAAGACTTTGGAAGTGTTTGGGGTTTTATTTTGTTTTCAGACCACGTTACAAGCTTTCGAAACGTAATCGTGTAACGTTAATTATCAGCCACAAACCGAAGCCCCTTCGGCACGTTTTACATTGTATGAGAACCTAAATGTGGGCTAATGTTCATCCTGACCTCGTTGTGGGAAGTTGATTGCGCCTTGTTACATTCATGGACCTCGTGGTGCAGCGAGCTCAGTCTTTCACACACAATAGAAAGCTCCTTACAAGTTGTTTAGACTTACAAAATCAGTGTTTTCGTGAGCTGAAAACGGTTTTTCTGCCCTCTCGGGTAAACTACAGTTTTTGGAGAGGTTACAGTTTTTGCTGTTTGCGTGTTGAAACTTTTGAATTGCATACAAAGAGGCACGCAGCCCTGGGTTCTTTTGTTTAGTCTGGAGACGCTGATTTGCAACAGGTCTCCCCTCCCCCTTCCCCTCTCTCCAGCCTACGTAATTACCTCATCCTGTTGGCCGCTCAGACTTGGGAACTTTCTTATTCTTTTCCCACTAGTTTGCCCACAGCACACGGCCTGGGGCTGTTGATTAAATACCTATTATGTCTGTTTCGTCAGTTTCCTAATGGCAGACGTAATATATCTGTGAACAGTGACCTAAACATTACATGAGCAGCTGCTGTATTTAGGAACAGTCAGTTTTATTCTTCTTCAGAAGAAACATTCACAAACAACTATATTGCCTGTGCAATGTTATATCACACTCAGCTGAAAACACACAGGCTCCAGATGAAAATAAAGATCAAAGTATGTTTTACAAACAGTTTATAAGCAGGTTTATTTATCATGGACAACTCTTTACCTTAAGAGTAACTCAAAGGCACAAATCCCGTTTGATCATGGCTGACTTTAATTAGATGTGCCTAAAATGCTACATTAAAACAAAACCAAAAACAAAAGATTCAGCTCTGTAATCTTTGCAATAGCACGGCTCCTGTTCTTCATAACAAAATCTCCTTTAACCCAGTGATCGTTCTTGCGGTCGGCCCAGTCTAGCTCACTTCTCCCCACAGCATGCTAGGTGTGCTCTCAGCCTGCAGTAGAGTCCTGGCTTTTATTTGTCGAGGCAGGTTTTATAACTGACACAGCATCAGACCAGCCTTTGTGACGTGCTCCCGTCCATCCATCCATCCCTCCCTCCCTCACTCACTCTTTCCTCCTTTTCCTCCTAACACCCTCCCTCAGTCCTATTATATGAATCACATGGCTGAACTTGACAGCTTGCTTCTGACACATCAGCTGCCTCCCAGACAGCGCTTGGTAAACGGCTGCGGCAGAGCAGCTGCAGCAGAGCAACTAGGAGACTGACAACAGGGTGGCTGACATAAGAGGATACGTATTTGCCTTTGTCCTGCTCTCACACGCTCTGTTTTTTTGTTTGTTTGTTTCCCCTCACTCACGCAGGTTTGATGATGCTGTCAGGAAGTGAGACGGATGATGAGGACAGCGTAGATGCCCCTCTGGACCTGTCGTCCAGCACGGGCAGCAACGGGAAGAGGAAACGGCGGGGGAACCTGCCAAAGGAGTCCGTTCAGATCCTCAGGGAATGGTTGTACGAGCACCGTTACAACGCTTACCCCTCTGAACAGGAGAAAGCCCTCCTGTCTAAGCAGACTCAGCTCTCCACACTGCAGGTAGGGACCGAGATCTGAGCGAAAAAGATACGATGAGCTTTAAAGTGTAAACAGATCTGTAAAAGTTCAGGGGAAGCAAGTGTTAGTCTGACCGATTGGATCATTTCCTCGGTGGAAGGCAAACAAAACGTGACACACAAACAGTGAATTGAAGGTCATCCAGCTTGATGTTGCAACATGAAAGCCTATGAGACAGCATGAGTAAACTCACTCCCTGTGTGCTGTGGGCTTGGCTGAGGCACTTGGACAGGAATTTCCCTCCCTCTAGCCCCTTTCCATCCCAGCTGTCTGGGAACAATGCAGAGTCATTTACATGGCTAGAGCTAGAAGCCTCGCTGAGCCAGTTCCGACTAGCCTGGAGGACTCAGTAAAAAGGAGAAAGATGGCTGTGATTACAGCTATGACAAAGGAAAGAGTTTTTTATTGAAATTAATTTTAAATAGATGATTAATAAGTCCAAACTAGACCAAAGTTAATGTTATGCTTCTTAGAGTTTAAGCTGCCTTTATAATCTTAGGTGTAAATCTTTAGACATCTTGCTTTCCATCTCTGCAGAGCTGAAATGGTAAACAGGAAATTCTAATGGTGTGAAGCATACAGCCTCCAGTGTGAAAAAACGATGTGTGATATGTGTTTACCCTTTGAATTCTCTATTGAAAACACAGGTGCATACTGCACCTGGGGATAAGGGGACCAGCAGATTTTCTTTTACATTGCAAGGCAGAACACGGATGGGCCACGTGATGCAGCTTTTTCTCACTGTGGATTTTTGTTGGTTTTTTGTTTCCAGGTGTGCAACTGGTTCATTAACGCACGGCGACGACTTCTCCCAGAGATGCTGAGGAAAGATGGCAAAGACCCTAACCAATTCACCATATCCAGGAAAGGTAGCAAGGCTGGGGACAGCTTCTCCGACAGCTCCCAGTCCCCGAAACACAGCAGTCCTGCAGCAGGTACAGAGGAGAGCTACGACAAACGTGTTCTCCACCCTTCCAGCTTTGAACCTGCCATGCCCGGTGTCCTGAGGAAGGCCGCGTCCCCCTCCTTACACTCCCCAACCTCCACGTCCCCCTCTCCAGGGCTCATGCCCACTCGTCCTTCTGTCATCTGTCACACCACTGTCACCACAGCAATGCAGGCCAGCCCCACAGCCTCCCACCCCTCTGTGCCAGGAATGAACTGTGACAGGGGGGCCGACCTGTTGCAGAGCGCACAGGTGCTGCTCAGGTGCCGGGATGAAGGGCCGGGCAGCCAGCCACCTCCCACCACTACCACCATCCTCAGTGGCACTGGCATGGAGGGCAACCTGAGCCCACGCAGTGGGCTGTTCAATACCCCTCCCCCCACCCCTCCCGACCTCACACAAGACTTCAGTGGCTTCCAGCTCCTGGTGGATGTGGCCCTCAAACGGGCTGCAGAGATGGAGCTGCAAGCCAAACAGTTGGTCTCCTAAAGGGAGAAATGATAGAAGAAGAGGAGGAAATAGACACTGACTTTTTGTCTCCGCTATGAAACTCCTCAGAGTTCAGTGACTTGTCTGCACGCAACCGAGAACAAATCCACATGAAAGCCTGATCATTTCTATTTTTGGTATACCAATCAAATTGATGAGGATGTTGTTTTTTTTTTGTTTGTTTTTTAATTGAAAAACAATGTATTGAGGTGCCTTGGCTGTAAGTTGTTTATTCATTTCATATACATGCGTATGTATCTACATGTGTATCTTTTTTGCACACAGGGACCAAAAATGTTATCAGAGAAATGCTGCCTGTCTTATGTCTTTCCATTAAACTGTATATCTTTTAGAGAACAGAGCAAGACATAGAAGCAACCTTCTTTCACAGACCAACCAAAATGGGTTGGTCACATATACACACATTTTACCGTTTTACATTTCAAGGATCAGTTCACGATTGGTCTGCCTGTTTGCACACTAAAGGCAGAGGTAGGTCATCTCAGTGTCTTAAACATGCTTTGCTCTTGGCATCTATGACAAACGTATTCACTACTGTAGTAAATGTGTTATGTGTTTTCATGCGTATAGTTTTGATTTTTAATTTACTTTTAGCTATTTTAAAAGAATTAAACCTATGCTTTTTTTTCTTTTTTTACATTTTTGTTATTTTTGTTTTGTTTTTTCACCACCAAGGGATATTTCAGATGACCAATGTAGCAGGTTCTTAGTCTGAGCCTTCATCCCATCACTCAGCGAAAAACAATGGCCAGTGGACTGGAAAATTAAACACTACAGATGTCTTTTCTGCAATTGCTGTTTTACAACCCGACAAAAGACAGCATTTTGAAATCACCAAAAAGCATTTTCATGTATTATATGTATGTACATAGTTAATGTGAGACAATGCCCAATGATGTGATTTCTTTTCATACTGTGCAATGTTTGTGGCAAATAGGGGTCACACGGGATTCAAATAAAGTTTTGTTTTTCTACATCTCAGACTTGATCTTTGTCTTATAGCATCCCCTCCTCTCTAAATAGGTTTTCTTCTTGAAAGTTGGACAGAACTTGGTGGATATTCTTTATCCTGTAAGGAGAGTGTACTGAGTCAGAATGTTCAATAAATAAAGGACTGAGTACGTAAAGACAGAAATAGTTTGGTGTTCTTGTCTTTCAACAGCCTACTGGCATTCAGGGACATTTCTGTGTGTGAAAGGTTCATGACAGCTTCTGCCAATTAGCATAATCCTGCATAAATTAACACAGGCAGAAAACAGACGTCAACAGTTTCTTGCCAACAGGGGTTTATGTGCGTCTGCATCTCAATAGTCAATGTAAGGCAGCTAATAACTGAGTGTGCTGCATGGCTCAGGGCAAGGAGGACAGCTGTTCCCTTTCTGGTCCTGCCACAATCCTGGAGCCTCTTGGTTAGCCTCAATAGCAATTGTTGTCTATATTTGCAGAAGCATCCACCCTTTCATTTATTTCATTTACTTCTCTGGAGCTCAAAACAATTTATTTTGAAATGAATAAAAAACTTTTTTCTCTTTTGTTTTTTCATTAAAACGACTTCCAGTATTTCACATGCTTACACTTTAGGCTAGAGGTTGAATATTCAGAAAGTCTATGTAGTCAAGGACTGTGCTTAAGTACATATCAGATATACATGAGTCATTTATTTCATACCACTTATACTCTGCTTTATCTTTTGTTACATTTTAGGAAGAAATACTATAAGTTTTAAAACAATGTTTACTTACAGTTGTTAGTTACTTTAAAGATTCTGATTTTACAACCTATGGCCATTATATATTAAATAGTGCATCTTCAACAAACTACAGCATAAAAGATACATATGCTACAGGGAAAAATGTGCATGTGCAAAAATATTTTGATAGTGTAATTTTAAAGCATGTTTTATACATACCCTTTACTTTTATTGTTATTTTGTTAACAAAGAAATGGCTCTGACTACCACTGGCTGGGGCTCATTGGTTTTTAAAACAACAATCTGTTGCCCCAGAAAGCTTGACCCTAGTGGCCATCAACAAATGTTCAGAATGCATTTTGTTGCTTGTCAAAAGTGACAGCTCATGTGGTGGAGGTCGGGTTCAATCAGGAGGTTATAATTACTAATAACGGTTTAAACAAATCTTCAGGCGCACACTCCACAGTTGAGCCCACCATCATAGGCTATTTGATAGGTATCCTGACCCAGGGCCAGGGCCTGTACAAAGCGACACCCATTTCCACAACCCTTTCTTTCCCCTCCCCCACCCCTAAACCCTGGCCACTGAGGTCATCATGTCGCCCCTCAGCAGGACTGACGTGTGAATGACTAATCACCGGAAGCTGCATGTACAGGAGCATCAAGGCTAAGCCAATGCCAAAACTGCTGTCTAATTATGGGGACCCACCCTGCGGAAGGAAAATGCCCTAAGACACACCATGCTGGCCTTGTAATCTGTTTAATTATATTGCAAGTAAAAACATATGTGGAGGCAGGGAAGAAATGAACAACAGAATTATGGCAATGATATATATTTTTTAATGCTGATAAGAGCTCATACATGTGCCGTAACATCAACAGTGTAGTAACATTAATTACAAAATGTATATCTGCTTAATATGCTATTTGATTGTGTTTATAGTTTACATTTACATAGGGAAACATTCATTTATGTACAAATGTTTATTTGAATGTTTTTCTATTAAGATAACTACATAACAAGCTTCAGAATTGCCAGGACTGCTGGAGTGCCTTTTGAGTTTCCAATAACAATCCAACATTCTGGTTTCCTGCTATATCAGGATTATGATATTGATATGTTGTTATAATAAACATAAATAAGAAGTCAATAATTTGACAGATAGTTTTTCAATTCAAATACAAGTTTCAAAGTAAAAAATACTAAAATGATCTTCATCTACATAAAATGGCATTAAGTTTGACCTATAGTTATTTTTACGCACCCTTGCTAAAACTTTTCTTCACCAACTAAAGAAAATACATATCATACTGTACGATTATCCCTTCACTTGAGTTCCTTCACAAATAAACATTTTCCAATTACCCCTTACCTCTAATTATCCAATGGCACAAAAACTGGTTAAATTCAGTACAGAGAATTAGACCAAAACATCAGATTCCTGCTATTCTCTTATCAAAACTAAAACTATGTGACAATAAACCTGCTCAAGATTGTCTCCACGTTCAAGCAGCTGACAGAAATACCATGTTAGACTGAAGTAAGTAGGGCTGAGATGTTTGGCAGGAACATCATTTGAAATATGTTTCCTTTAATTAAAGATCGTGGCCTATTCTGGTGGCAGGGGTTATATACAGTAAAACAGAGAAAACCATGGGTCACATTCAGTCACACGAAGTCAGTCACACTCTGCCTTCTCACTCTCATACAGGCTCACGCACACAGACACACACTTCTTCCCCTGAGACTGCTGTTGTGCTCGACTATCATATTAGAAATTAAGGCTGATCACGGAAACAGAAAAGACAAAAAGGTGCCAGTCATGCTAATTACCAACATAAATGAAACATAAACACAGTATAAGGGCCTTGTTGTCAGTGCATAATAATAATAATAATAATAATAATAATAATAATAATAATCACAATGTCAATAAACAGTCATTGTTCACCTATTCAATAAATTAAACATGAATACAAAATATTAGAAATTGGATGTTGTGTTTGTATGACCATCAAATAATTGCTTCATTTGGAGGCAGAGATAGTGCACACACAGTGAGGAGAAAGTAGTCCTTTTTTAGTCATTTAGTCTCAATACTGTCGATAAACCTCTCCTGTTCAAAGTTGACATAATAAAATATAGTACAAGTACCAGTATAGTACCAAATATCTGTGTTTTAGTTTAGTCTCTAACACCAAAAAAGCGTGAAATTACATGGGACCTGTTAAAAAAGACAAAAATATCAGTTACTTTGTATCAGCATGCATGTTATGTCTTACGTGTCCTTTATATAAACAAGTTTTGCTCAGTGTAAAATGATGGGTGATATTTTTGGGATGACTTGTTTACAGTTTGTTGATACTGCTACCTTATTAATGAATTACAGCTAGGACCCTTCAGACCTAGAAAAATAGGAAGCACTTTTGAAATTAACATGGATCAGACACATGCTTTCTCACGCTCTCCCTCTCTCTCTCTCTCTCTCACACACACACACACACACACACACACACACAGATTAGGTTTGTGGCATTTTAGAACAGTGATTATTTCAGTGAATTGCACTCTTTGCAAAGCAAAAAATAAAAAATAAAAAAATCTACATCTGCTTCATTTTGCTTCACCTGGAGGAGCACTATCTGACCTCAGGGATGATCCACTGCTGCAAAGACCCATTTTTAGTGCTCATGTTTCACCTCATTATATGAAACAAAAAAATGTGAGCATAGAAGAAATATAAAAATAAAATCAACTTAAAAAATACACAATATCAATAGCTCTGGGCTTTTCATTTAATTTAATGTATCTGATGTGAGAGATCAAATACATCACACATACACACACACACACAGACACAGACACACACACACACACACACACACACACACACACACACACACACAGTCCCTTCCTGTTCCTGTAAATCTCAGCTCCTCAAACACATTATTGTGAAGCATCACTGGTGTGCTACACCTGGCTTACTTTATAATATCAGGTCACTTTAAAAAGGGGTTTATAAGATTCTTCTTTAGGGGTGAGGGGCAGGTGGGGGTACAAGGAAAAGAGGGAGTGCTACATCAAAGCTGGGAGATGGTAATGAGGATGGGGGGGAGGGAGAGTTAGAAATAATTAAATAAATACTGTAAACATACATTTCCTGTTCAACAACTTCCAGCTTGACCGACCCGACAGTGGAAGTCTGCAAAAAATTTGATTATGTAATGTTAGCACCCTAGCCTTACCATTCAGTGCTATTGTGTATATGGGACATATTAGTGGGCATGTGTTTAGGTACAGGTCTCATAGCCTTGTCTGGGCCTCGGGTATATAGATTTCAATACTGTCTGCACTTTCAGTAGCAGAGCTCTGCCGAACTGATGCGGCACGTTTGGCAGCTAGCAGGCGTTTGCGAGCCTCCAGCCGCTGGCGCTCAGAGCTCTCCAGCGAGCGGTCCCTAGCCAGGGGAGGGTGGCCCTTCTGGGGTTTCTTTGGCACGGGAGGGGGCATCCTTCTTTCCTGGACAGGAATGACAAACAGTCTTAATGACAGGCCAGGTCCTCCTGACAAGCTGCCTCTAAACATAGCAAGAAAACAACTGCAGCCAGTTTGCATAAAGGTTAGAAAGAGCGGCGTGGCTGTTGCTAACGTAATGCCAGGGCATGCAATTTTGAATGAGGTTATGGTTCACAGTGGCAGCCATTTGTGTGGGGTAACAGAGCACGGTGGTGGCCATTGTGTGAGGTAAAAATGACCATTGGAGATGGGCAGGCCCCAACGGTGCATGGCAGGTAGAGAAGCTTCTCAAAAGCAGCTCACTGTCGACAACAAAACAGAACAAACGTCAGGCAGGCAACATGACAGTACGCAACACTTATTTGCATGCTACAAGAAAGCTCAACTGTGAATTATTAGGCTTACAATTGAATGTATATGACAGCAGATAACATGCAGGTTAGTAATGCATTCCAAAACAAAGCTGAGATTAGTAAATTTGATCACTTGAATATCAGGCTGAATAAATGTGTCTGCACCTGAATTTCTGGGGGTGTCAGAGGTTTCCAGTTATTGGCCCTGAGTTGATGGAGTTCATCAAACTTCAGGCTAATGTTTTCGATTGACAGCTGTAGCATGTCCCAAAAACCTGCGAGGTCCTGGGAGATAGGTCGTGGGTGTGCGTTTGGATTCTGATCCACAAACCAAAACACGCACACACACAGACACACACACAGACGCACAAACACACAGGTTGTTGACATACCTACTCAAAGACTTGGAAAGATACTGTTGCTATTTGACAATTCAGTTTTACAGCAGCTCATAGAATTTGTTTTCAGCGCATACAGAGGTGCAAACTATTTGGAATTCAAATTAATAATTAATTATTATATACAAAACATAACTTTGACCCGTTCATTTTTAAATATGCATCCAATGATAATAAAAAATATAAAATATCAATATTAGAGGTCTCATTTTTATATATTTTTATATAATGTTATACTGTATACTTATGCAACACATGTGTTTCTAATATTTTTACCTACATATGTAAAAAGGAAAAAAAATATTTGAACAGAGGATGCTTAAACAAAAATGTATACATTGGTTTCAGTGAGTAAAAATCTGTGTTTGTCAGGCGCTAGTTTTCACTCTGCAAGATCTGTTTTGTATGTGTAAGACAGTAAAGGGTGTACACACTAGATGCATAGTAAATGAGCACTAGCTTGGCCTGTCAGGATGATTTGTGCAGGATGATGTCAGTGCGGTGGGGTGTGTGTGGAGGGTGTGTGTGTTTGTGTGTGTGCTGGGGGAGAATGCAGAGGATGAGGTGACACATACCAGATTCTCCTCACACAGCTCCCGGAACTGCTGGAACTTCTGGGACATCAGCAGCTGGGCACTCCCCACTGCACTGCGGATCTTCCCCAGGACTGCAGAAAGACACATAGGCACATGTATGCACATGCACACGCAGACACACACAAACACACACAATTCACAATGCAATTACTCACAGTGCTGCATTCTGCAGGCATGTTGCACTGCTAACAAAGAGAGTGCATTGCTTTTCTGTGCCTCTCAAGAACAGAAATTATTTAGGGATATGACGCAATTATTGAAATGCAATGAAATTCCAAGTCTACCCATTTACAGTGCACACAGATCCTATAGTTGTCAAATCAAGCTTAAGGCCATAAAAACATATTTTAAATTATATATATCTATATATATATATATAAAATATAAATATAGATATGTAATATATAAAATGTAAATATATTATTTCATTTGAAACTCCTTTTTAGCAGACTGATAGATGAGATAAACAAGGCTGTGCTGCATATCCTGACTTTACTCGTCACTCGTATTGTCTCATAGATGCCGATGGAGAGCAAGTGTTGGTGCACACATTACTCTACATGAACAACATGGGATGAGAAACTAAGAAGGGGAGTGATGAATCTGGACTACAAACACAATGCCTTCAGGGTTTGTGTGCTTGTGTGTGTGTGTGTGTGTGTGTGTGTGTGTGTGTGTGTGTGTGTGTGTGTGTTTGCACATGGCAGTGTGGGACCTGGGAAAACATAACCTTGAGACAGCCTCTATGTTCTGTACGTTCTGTAAGACAAGCCTGAAACCATAACAGCACACTAGCTGCACAACCGATGACATTTTCGTTAACACACTGCAAGTCAGATTAAGGACAGGTACATATACAATGCATGCTGCCTGTAGCTCGTTTACTCAGGTCTGCTATGAGTAAATGCTGTGAGTAAAATCTATTTAGATCTGTGCATACAGACACGCATTGCTAACTGCTGTGTGTAATATGTTGTTACGTCAAGATCAAATAGTTGCCTGAAAGGAGCACTTAGAGAAACCCCATCACTGTGTTTGAGTGATAGATCATCATACAATGTGTCTAGAGGACAGATGTGTGGTTGTGGCCAGCAGAGGCCTATTGACGTACGCACGGAATGTTAGTGGTGGCCAGAGGGCTAACAGCTATTGTGGTCAAATACCATTAATACTAGCACCCTCCAAATCAGACGACAAAAAATAGATCTAATATCAATGTACAGAAATTATTTTAGTATCTTGGCATTCAAACTCTATTATTCAACTCACTCTCATCAGGCAGCTCATTCTCCATCTCATCCTGTTCCATCTGTCTACACCAGCCCTCCATACGTTCTGTCTCGGCCTGCAGCAACTTGAGGAACCAGCGGCCATCGCGGGGGCACACAGATCGGCCGACAGCCTCCAGAGCCTCCACCTCAGGCTCAACTGTGCTGTCCATCCAGGGGTCAGGAGGGGGTAGGATAGATGGGTCGAACCCCACATCACCATAGTCGTCCACAGCGCAGGCATGGTAGTGGTTCCCAGAGCCCTGAATGCTGACTGTGGAGGTGGCAGCATCGCGGGAGTGCTGCCTTGGCATGGTGGCACAGTGACGTGGCGGCAACTCTGGGGCATCTGCGGGGTCATCGAGGTCAGCCTGCACAGCCGTGGTTACACTGTTGGAGCGAGTCATCCTGCGATGACTAAGGGAAGAGGTGAGAGTTAAAAGTAGGCAGAGACTTACTTGGTATTCTTCTTCTTTTTTGACTGTTATACATGTGATTTTACACAGCGATTTATGGCATTTAATCATATTACATAGCATCACCACATTAGTGTGGGTTCCATTTACCAGAAGTTCTGACAATATTGTGCCTGGAGGTTCTCCCAGAATGGAAAATTGAAATGATCACAGCCATCTCATCACTAATAGTGATGAATAGCTTTTGTGGTGTGGAACCTCTTTTGTGTGTGTGTGTTTTGTCACCTGGCTCATTCAAAAGCAACAGAGTGTGCAATCTTCTGTCACACCACAAGCCCAGCTTTAAGGCTGATGCGTATACACAAATAGTACAGGCTCAAAAACCCACACTCATACACACACACACACACACACCTGGGACCCTTCTTTAGCTGGGTGTGCCATGTCGTGTTTGGCTCAGCTTTGTGCCGCTGTTGGACAGACTTTGCCAAGTGCCTCTGCACTGTGTGCAACACCAGACTCACACACACTCGTGCAAAGATTAAATCAACAAACACATACTATTGGCTATGTTCTATACAGCATATCAAAACCGTAGTGATGAATGGGATGCCAGGGGGATGCGGGTGTTTTGGGGGGAAATTGGCCAGCTAGCTGTGCAAGCCAGCAGTCTAATCGCTGCCAGATTTCAGCCCAATGCACATCATTTATTAACACGTACAAACGTGTACCAGAGTGCTGCTCATTGAGCCAATTAAAAAATAATTGATACACTTTAATATCACACTGTGCATAAGAGCATGCATGGGCAGAGGCTCCAAAAAGAGAAAATCAAAGTATAATTCTGTAAATCTGAGCTGCTCGTGCTAGTTCTAATATCCCAAGTATGCCTTGTTCTGTTAGCCATGTCTGGGTTTAGAAAGTAGTAATAACTCACAAGGCAGGAAAGAGACTGTTTCAGTCTCTTTCCTGCTAGCCTGTTAGCTATACTCCTAGTCAAACATGCCCACAATCCCCTCACACATGAACCTCAGCTTGACCCGCCTGCAGCATAACACACAAATTATCACAGCTCTGCTTCAGCCCATCCCCGGACGCTCACTCCTCCTCAGCGCCTCTCATTCATCTGTACCTTTCTCATTCATCTCTCCACTTCTGTGAACATAAAAAAGAGAGCAAGAACAAGGGAGTGGCTTCCCACAGATCAAACGGATTGTGCATGTGCTTCATGTGTATGTACCAGCAGCATGCAAGTGTATCTGTGCGTGTGTGTGTGTGTGTGTGTGTGTGTGTGTGTGTGTGTGTGTGTGTGTGAGAGTGTGTGTGAAGAGCAGTTAAAGAGTAACTCCTCTGAGCAGGTGTTCAGTTCTAATGAACTCAGCCTGTTTTCTATCAGCCTGCTAACAACTTCCTTCATGGGCAGAGATGAGCAAGGCCAAACAAAGTCCAGACAGCGAGACAGACATATCAATAGGATGAAGGCAAAAGAACAACAAGAAAAGTTGACCGGGGGAGGGACAAAAGAGTATGTGAGGAAAGCATTCACAAAGAAAAAAGGAAAAGTAAAAATGCAGAAAGCCAATGTTTTCTTATCTAGAAAACTGTAACCCACAGCCTTTTTTTTACATGCTACGGATCTCAAAAGGCCACTATCTCTTTTTGTTGTAGTTGAACTATTCTTAACAAGAACTGCAAAAACGCTATTATTATTTGCATGTACAAAAATGCCACAGAACAAAGTAAAAGGTGTATGCTAAATGACACATAATAGTCCACAGCCACTCACACAATTATACACCACAAACTGACACTTAAAAGTTGCACATGCACCTGTGGCATCCTGTTAGTTTGCCTTATGACATTAAAGAACAGTAATAAACCTCCAATCAGTTAGGAAAAAAACAAAGAAACAGGGGAGGTCCACAGTAGCTGTCCTTTAGATAGATATTTCTGTGCAGATGGTTTAGTCACTACAGGACCGTGAGCAATGCCCAACTTCCCCTGTGACTGTAAAGCCATCTGGTGATTGCCAACCCCAGCCCCTAAACTTGCAATGCCATAAAAAGCAGAAACAATTAATCCAGCAAGCTGTATCTCAGTGGAGATCTTAGATTATTTTAAAAATATATTGTTAAAATAAAACATTAAAAGCTAATTCAAATAAACCTTCACAATGCTGTACAGATTTGCTGTTTGCTTTATTCATCTCTTTTACAGCTCTCTTCCACACCCTTTTACTTAACACTAGTTCAAAGAGCAGAGTGAGGTTATGACCTGAGACTGCTGCATGTAAACACACATTCACAAATAAGGGAGTATGAGCGCTGGAGCGAGGCCGTAGGAGTTTGGCACTCTGACTGTCTGGAAATCTAATGTAGGGGGCAGCATGGTCAGACCTCCCAGGTAGAAAACACACACACATACACACACACACACATGCATGGACAAGCTCACACACATTCTCATGCCAACAGGTAAACAATCAAACATGCACCAATAGAAATACCCTCCTAACTATAACCATTAACCATAGAAATGCATAAACTGCAATGCTGCATGACATCCAAGCCTCAGCAGACTACAAAGTGTCTGGATGAGTTAATGTTTGGCTGGGCAACTCGGAGCCCAGCACAGAACTCAGAGCTTGGTCAGTCGGCACCTCCCCTTCCAGAAAGCCCCTCACATTCCCTGACTTGTGTACATGTGTGCTTTAAAGCACTAGACATAGCACTCTCTGAGACCTTTGATTAGGGGTGATGTCTTTTTGAATTCCTGAAAGACACCTTGGCTAGAGCACAAAAACCTGTACCGTGGCTAAATTTGTCATCTTTCCTCAGCAAACAGAAGGTCAGTGATTTGGCAGGGCGAAGAAAAACAGCCAAAAAAGCCATAAATGCCTGTGTGTCCCTGCAGAGGCCTTGACAAGCTCCGTGCAATGTGAGCTAATGAAACAGTGTGCACACTGGGCTGCTTCTTCTCAAACTGGGAACATGTTTCAAAATGAGAGGCTTTAGCTGACACCCAGCAGTCTCTCAGTACCCAGAACCAAACAAACCCAATAAAACTCCCTCCTCTTCTCTGTACTTCTCCCACCCACACATACACAAACATGTGCAGCCTCAAAGTGGCCTGAATCACAATGACTGGAGCAACAGATGGCTGTCAACTAACCCCCTCCACCTTCCCAGCTCCCTGCACCACATCCTCTGGCACAGCTGTCACTTGGGGCCCCTGGCTGAGGGGGCTGTGACGCCAACCTCCCCTGAACTGGGGACAGCTGCTGCGAGGAAGCCAGCAAAGAGGGGGGTGAAAGCTTGTACTTCACACTACAAGCCCCTCTCTGTCTATAAGTCCTTTTCCTGTCCAGACTATTTCAGCCTCATCCCTCCCATCAGACTTATCCAATTTCCCTTTAGCAACTTCCTATTCTTTCTCTCCTGTCTCTCTACTTACCATCTCTCATCCTCCACTTGAATTCCTATCGACTGGAATTTAGACTGCTCCTCTGTTGGCCCTTCTTCCTCTGGGTCCACCTGACAGGAGAGAAGAAACTGTAAAAATGCCTGATGGAGTTTTACTTTAGTACTCCCACAAAGACCTGGGCTAATCCACAAACCTGGATCCCTATGGAGAGGCACTTGCGGAGTGCTTCCCTTTGCTCCTTACTGTCTGCGGAGACATGTGCAACAGCAGAGGTGGTAGTGATGGTGATGGTGCTGTTGGTGACGTGCTGGCTGGCGGGACCATGCACCTGAGCGTTAGCCGCCTCTATGGCTGCTGTCAGGGCCTTCATGCTGTCAATACTCTCCGTTGAGTTGGACAGGCCAGGCTGGGAGCTCATGCCTGTTCGCGGACCAGAGCCCCCATCCATGTAAGCATCCTGGGCAGACTCGGTGCTGCTTTGGGCAGTGATGGATATGAAGGGTTTGGATGGGGTGGTGCGTGGTGGGACTGGGGGAGGTGTTTTCTTGTAGGTGGTGATGCATGATGACACTGCAGGGAAGAGAAAGAGAAAGAGAAAGAGAGAATATGTTTTTAACTTAGAAGAAGCATAGCACAAGATTTACCCAAGAAGTTCAGAATACTAACTACAAGCCCTGCAAAGTCTGTGAAAACTCTTATATAATAGTCTCTCTTGCTTTGGAAGGAGCATTTATTTTTTGAGGATATTACCTGATGATGTCATTGTGATGTCATGAGGACAACAAAAGTAACTTGAGATTAGAAGTTATTTAATTAAAATGGTCCATTACTAAATGAAGGTATGGTGTTCAAAAAGCTTAAAAGGTAACTGAGAAATATGAAAGGCACGACTTTGATGCATTATGGTAAATGTTTATAGTTTGGCCCTTATGAAAAACGAAACGTCAGCATATCTCGGCTCTGCTGCTGCACTTTTAACCAATCTATTTTAATCTGACTGTGGTTAAGTTATGCAACTCTACAGGAAACCAGAAATTAATCACGGGAATGCCCGTGTAAAAATCTTGAGTGGCAATTTGGCTTGATGAAGCAGCAAATAATTAGTATAACACAAAATAGTAGAGCACAGTACAGTAGTTAATAAGTAAATAATGCCTATGTAACTACAAAATGTATAAAGTACACATTTGTGAGGAAATTATGAAAATGAAAGCACGAGATAAAGAAAAACAAGATTAAAATCCTTTAAAAAACAAACAAACAATAATACAAACATAAAATATAAAAAATGTATTGCCTGAAAGATTATGGTTTTGGTGACAGCTGACAGTTTACCCAGAAGCCTAATGCCCCTGTGTTGGAGTCAAAATGGACAGTAGATTAGGGCCAAGTTTAACAAATCGGAGCCTCGTCTAGTAATAGGATTAGTATGTCAGCCACTTGACCCACTGCTCTAGATGGCAAAGCTGTCTACGCACTTACTGTACACATCCAGAACAATTTGATGGTGCTGAATATAACCCTGCGTGACCCTGGTGTTGTTTGCATGCATGATTGCACAGAAGACATTTATGATAAAGCACACAAGTTAAGCTACATGGCAGGAGGTAGTTAGAGAGCTCAGTAGTTTTTAAGAGCTTTGCAATAAATTCAGGCAAACATATACTTCAAAAAACTGTACTGCTGCTTAGTGACACTCTCCCTCAGTCTGTCTGTGCTCTCCCCTTCTCAGGTTACAGCTACAGGTTCTGCACAGACAATGGAGCCACTTACACAAACTGAGTCTGAAGCCTGTCTATAGAGACATACCAACAGATAAAACACATAGCCTGTCTAAAAAAAGACAAATCAGTCACCTCCTAACCACATTATGCCTTGGAATCTCCTTCCTGGCCTAGTGCTATCATCAAAAGTAGGTCGCTCTCTCCTGCTCTGAAGCAAAACTAGGACAACAGGTTTCCTGGGTCCCTTTAATCCGTACAAAAGACAAACATCCTATCATGGCGAGATCACTGCTCTGTGCACTGCATACAACTGTTGGCAGCCACACCTAGCACGACCAGCCATGTCTAAAACTATTAGAGCAGGATGTTGCTAGCTTTGTGTCTTGCAACCTCACTGACAGCTATACAGAGGCCTTAACATATTGGAGGTGAACAGAGGGCTGATTCATCCTCTTGGCTTGTCAGAGTCATCCCACCGCCCTCCCACCACCCTCCTGCCTCGCCAGCAGTGATTGGATGATCCCAGATGAGATTTCAGTCAGGTTTTGACAAGCTGGGCAGTCCTCCTATTTCAGTGATTGCTGTGTTCAAATGAGATCACGGTTGCTAATGTCTTTGATGGTATGGTAACAACCCACAGGAAAGTGAATTTCCAACTGTGTTTCCTTCTACATCTACATGTCATATGGATTTCTTTTGAGAGACGCCGTTTCAAGCTAAATTATCTGAGGATACCACCACTGTCTTGCAGTGTCAGAAATGTCTAGGAAATAAGAACAACTAATCTCTGTAAAAGGTCAGGGAGAGATGCACAAGAGAACAAAAAGCACACAGTGAGCATACACATGCAGTCACACAGCAGAAAGGGGCCAGGTACTGCCCCTACAAACCATAGACGCTTAAAGGATAGAATGTCAACCCACTTTCAGAGCTTCTATCCCCTGAAGTCATTGTTGCAAGTGTGTGTGTGTGTGTGTGTGTATGCTTGGTTTATGACTGTCTATAGGTGTGTATATGCACTCCTCTTACTCCCATAAGGGTTAAAGAACAGAGGGTTTTTATCCGCTCAATAAAGCTCTGTATGAAACAGGAGACGACAGGCCATGTCCCACCTAGCTGTCACTGTGAGAGTCAGACACGCCAGAGAATGACAGGGGTTTAGAATGCCAAGACAGGTTAAATAAACACACTTAGAGTCCGAACATGCCCACACACATGTGTGTACATACAGGACTGCAGAGGCACACAACTTATACTGACACAACTTGGCTTAATGTTCCGGCCTCTCCACATCAAGGGAGACCACAGACTTCCTGCCACTGATATGCTCTCTATTCAGCAGGAGCTGTGGTCAAAAATTATGTGACCCATGCCAGTGACCTGTATGCAAGCATGAGCTAAGGTCCCAACGTAAGGTCCAAATTGGATTATTCTAAGGAAAAAAACCCTCTAAATTTTAAAATAAAAGCAAATCAGCATCAGAGCAAATCAACAGCTGACAGAGACCACGTCTCCAGTTTCCAGAATAATAAGGAAATAATTTGATACTCTTGCAGCAATGAAAGCATTAGATAACTTCCACTGCATCGGACCTCCACCACACACAGACAGTCAAGGACAGATTGAAGTAGGAATGTGACACAGGATCCCATCAGACCATTGAGAAGGAATGTAGTGAAGTCTCTGCACCACCCTCACATAAACACCGAGGTTCACACAATAAAGCTTGTCTGTCACTTTATAATATCAGGGTAACACAGCTTTGATCCAGGGAGGAGAAGAGGGAGACATCATTCACATTCTCTTGTGAGCAACAAAAACCACAAACAACTTCCTTACTTAATGGAAATGAGGTTGTGGAATTTCATCTCTCTTCCCTCTTAGAGGTAGGTGCAGCCTGCTGCGAGCATTGTCATCCCAAAGAACAGAAAAGTTTGTGAATGACAAAACTCTAGTGGCTCTCTGCCAAATCCCTCTTTTGACTAATGCTTCAAAAGTCCCATGCCGACAAGTTGGTGTGAATAGCAGTTCTTCTTGGCAAAGCTTCCTCCCCCCAACCTCTGAGCTTACTGATATCAAAGAAAGCCATCTTCCCTCCCCTGAGACAAGGCACAGTCTCCATTCATTTCTCCAGCCTTCGGAACAAAAACAGAATTTTTTTCTGGCTCTGCTGATCACTGTGTCCCATTTGTGTGTCTGCATAGGTGTATGCTGTTTCCTTTATTTAATCAATGTGTTCATGCTGCTGGACAGATTGAAGGCAGGCAGATGCCTTGTAATCTACAATCTGTGTATCTGTGTGATAGGCCACTTCAAAGAGCAGACGGTTTGGTTTAAGAGGCTAGCTAACAGGAACGGGTTCCCCCACGCGGGGGCCAGGGGCAAATCTACCACCATCCAAATAAATACAAAGGCCAGGAAAGGGGGCGGTCGTTATGGAGGAACATTGACAGCTGAGCCCAGCTGCACTGTGTTTGGGATGAGGGTCTGCCAGAGAGGAGAGGGCAGAGAATAGTGAACAGAGAAGAGCTGAACGAGGCCGAGGAGAAGGGGGAGGGACGAGGGTAATCAGAGAGTTACTGCCTGGCTCCGTCTGCCCGCTCTCTGTCCATTTCTGTCTCTGCCTCGCTTTCCTTCACACACACACACACACACACACGCACACACACGAATAGCGAACCAGCTGGAGTCCTTTGTGATAGAATCACCATGGCAACACATAGCAACATGAAGTTTGCCGGGAGGCTTGGCGTTGTACCAGCAGTAAATAGAGGGGAGCTTCTGTTGGCCATTTGTTTACCTTGACAGAGTACACTGCAGCTGCACTGACACTCACCTAAACACCAGCCAACACGCAAACACAGCAGGGATAATGGCCCCAACTAGCATAATTTAAAAATCAAATTCCAGTGTAACTACTCTGGAAGGAAGCAAGTGAGGGTCACTGTGTTGCAGATGAACGTCTAATAAGGTTATTAGCCCTGAAGTCTCAGCTTTGTGCTGCCTTGCTGAACTCTACTAACCAGTTTAACTTGGAGCCTTGTCAAAAACATTTGTCACTAGGTATCTGAGATGACAATAACGTGAAAGGTTCACACCGTTTGACGTTACACTGCTGTTGTGAACAACAATGCAGCGATACAAGACGCTTCCTAAACAAGTCAGCATGGCCTCCAGCAGGCTACATGAAGTAACTGTATAAAAAGTAAGATTGCAGGTTTCTGGCTCATTACTTTTATGAGCCAATATAGCAGACACAACAAAAGTGGAACAGATAAAGCAGCCCTCTGACAGCCCTCTGAGTCACCTGAAAGTCTCACAGAATACGTTCAGTCAGGCAGCCCACAATTCTCCACCACCAGAGGTTAAAGGTCACGGGGGAGGGTTTCTGCTTTCCAGATGCCAGAACTCTCAGACACAATAGCTCACTGTGTGCCGCTGTGTGTGTATGTGAGAACAAGGAGAGGAAGGTGGCAGTCTGGGAGTGCCTTTTAGAAGAATATATTTAGCATGTGTGAGTGCTTGTAGGGGAGGGACTTTTCAGTGCAGAGTTACAACATCCTGCACTAACTGCCCCATTTATATTGTTTCTCGAGCACATGCACATTAGCACAGAACATTTTAAATACGCCTCCACTGTTCTCAGATCAACAAAGTTACTGGCTCCTTGTGCCCCGTTTAACGGAAACCCGTGTCAACAGCGCTCTGGCAGGCCTGCGTCTCCTGAATCACTAGATAAGAGTGTGTTTACAACTGTCAGCCACAGCTAAATCTGGCAGGCAGCTGCTCCCTGTTAGGCAATAGATTCACTTCACTTAACCCACTTTCCTGTGTTCCAAGTTCAAATAGAGAGCCTGGTTACCTGCATTCCTCTTTTATGGCCTGACGCTTTCCTCAACCTGTCAGTCAGTGACAGGCAGGGAGAGACATGCTGAGAGATAAAAAAAAAAACCCCAATGGGGTGGAGTAAGGGAAATCAAAAGTTTTCAAAACAGTCTTATTAGTGAGCACACTGCTTTGAAGAGAAATACGTCACTGATTGTTTTACATCCTTCTAAATGTGTAAAATAAGTAACATTTATTCCATGTGTAATTCTCATTATCCAGGATTTGTTATAAATGTTGTCCCAATGCTCTTGTACTGCTTTGAAGCAAGAGGACTAATGTTCTAAAGGCTTTCCTTACACGAAGGGGTTTTTCTCATTAAACCTGTCCTGTGACAGCTCCAGGCCGTTCCCATTGTTCTTTACTGCTCCTTGGCAAAGGGCTTTAGCCTGACTAGTCCACAACCACATGAAGAGACACACGAGTCTTTTGTTTCTGGCCAAAAGACCTGCCTTGAGGGGATAGATGGAGAGTATAGTCACTCCACAAAAGGAAAGAAGAAGAAGAGAAGCAAAGAAATAAAAAATAGCTAAGAGGAAAGTGAGAAAAACGAGAGGAGAGAAACTCAACCAGGCAGGGGATAGGTTTGCCATGCTGTTTCCTTCAGTTCTTGTACATTCCAGCTGCTTTGTGGGGCATAAAACTGAGCATTAGCCCTAATGCTAAAGCTAACACACCCACACATCTCATGCATGCTTTCACTGCACTCATTTCCCACAGCATTGCTCACCGACCAACTGAGACTGTAAGAGCAGACTGACATGCTGTGCAAGAGTGACACATCCTATGTGCCGCCAATGACAGCGACTCCAGCAATCGTGGAGCTGAAAAGGATCAGTTAGTCATTAGAGGAAACTGAATTTGTGATTGATCAATGACTAAGACATTAACCTCAGAATATGTTACTTCTTAAAGTCACCACACACAGAGAAAGACACAGGAAGAGAGAGGACACAGTCTTGATGGTGGTGTTTTGTGTTGCTAAGTAGATAATACAGGCCACTTAAGCCAGTGTCTATTAAACTAAAAATACCCACGACAACAAAGGAACGTTGCCACCACACTGTCTCCAAGTCTTGAACACAGCTCCTGACAAAACATGACAGGCCGTCCACGAGAACTAAAAGTCTGTTAAGTTGCAGCTGACTACATGAAAACATAACCAGGAGCCCGGGAAATAATGGACGAGAAAATAGCTAAACACACAGTGAGAGAGTCAGAGACAAGAGGCTGACAAACACACACACACACACACACACACACACACACACACAGGAATCAGCTTTAACTTGGTGGGTTGAAACACAATGCCGATGTCATGCCACTACATGAAGGATCACTGCTTGCTGCAGCTGTTATTTACATATAAATGCAGCAGAATGTGGTCAAAAGTTCACTGCTTCTTTTCATGGTTTGCATTGGGATTAACTTCAAATGGCAAAAAAGTTATAACTTGATTCATAAAATGACTGAAAAACTGGCTGGCAGCTTTTAACAAGTGTTTGAGTTAAATCTTCCAGGAATGGCATGAAACATCAGCATCGGGTGTTGTTTCACAGTCCTGTGTTATTTCTTCTCCCCGCATTCCTTCCCCCTTTCCCCCTGTCTGACGTTCTTTGTCCTGACCACTTGCGCATGGAGGGTAAAGGAGACACTGGCAGCTTAATCCACAGCCAGAGGCATGCTAAAACCATCTGGGCCCAAAACCAAACATCATGACTTCTCCTGTATGAGAGGAGGGACAGGCCAGATTGGGGGAAGACGGATAGAGTTGGAAAGTTAAGAGTGAGAAAAAGGAAAACGAGAGAGTGAAAAAAAATAGTGGGAGACAGAAAGGTAGGAAGTACAAGGGGGGCTATAGGGGGGATCTGGAACAAGAACCAGGCTACACTGATGCATTCTGCTTTTTGTGGTTTCCAGCCCTGACCCCCTGACCCCATGCATCCTGTTGAAGGAGTGTGGTGGGTGGAGGGAAAGACGAGATATAGACACGGGCTGCATGTATGTGCGTCTGTGTGTGTCTCACGTAGCAAGCAATGCAGACTACATAGAGAAATTAAAATATGTGAGAGGATTCTACAGAGCACTATCTGTCCGTCAGGTGTGATTTTTCACACCCTTCTTCCCCCTCATCCCATTCGTGTTTACGTCCACTCCCTGGACGTAAGAGGAGGGGGAGGAACAATGGTCTCCAACATTCCCACTCTCCTGCTGAGAGCTCTCGTTTGTCTCCTGCATTCCTTTGCCCATTCATCTCTTTCTCTCTCTCCCCTCCTGGACAGAAAAAAAAACCCTTTACCCTTTACGCAGGGGGAAGGGTCTGATTGTGCGTCTTAAAAACCCCTGAGTGGAATCAGGCCCCTTGAACACAACCCCCCAGCCCCCCTTCCCCTTTCCTCCCCGTTTTACTTGGTTAGTGAAGCAGCAAAGCTCAAAGAAAGGGAGGAGAAAGAAGAGATGCATTCCTGCTCTCCCTCTCGCTGTCTCTCAGTGTGTACCCGGGGTGAGTTGTGGCTTATTTTTAATGACTGGTTAAAAAAAAAAAAAAAAAAAAGGGAAGGGAGGGAGGGCTGGGTCTCTTCCCCGCCGGCCGCTCACACACAGGCTCAGTCAACTACAGCCACACGCATTACTGTAGCTGAGTCTGGGACTTTCACAGAGAAGTCTTTAATTTGCACTGGGGCCTGGCCTCCCACACTGCACAGCCCAAACCACCCACTTACAGCCATGCTCCATTCCTCGGGGTTACTCCAACGTACTCCCTCCCCTCCAAAACAGTGAAAGCAACATGAACTCTCAAACACACAATTTAGCTGTCAGGAAAAGTCTTAAACCTTGCAACATTCTACCAGGAGAACAGAGCAAAGAGCACATGTTCTAGCCCTGAAATAGCTGTATATCCTGACCCGTCTCATGTTTTTCATTCCCCCCAGGGATTTGAGTTTGCAGGCCCTGCCCTGCCCAGCTTTAAGCATGCAGGAGCCATGAGGATCATCCACAGTCAACACTAAGGAAATCCTTTTGGGGCTTTGCTTTTCCTTTGCTCTTTCTGATGCCAAAACACAAGCAGGAAGAGAGCAAGAGAAGAAAAAAATGGCAGTGTGGGACAGCCCCTACCTGTCCACCTGATCTGAAATGCCATATGGAGCTGTTTACATCTTAAAATTTTGGGAAAGTAAACCGTAAAGTAAACCACTGATTAATTCATTTTAACAGGAAACTGCTGTATGCGCTCTTTCTGCCCAGCGGGGGATAGCAGGGATGCACTGCCGCAGCCATTCTTTGTGTTCTCTGTAGCCCGTCATCTCCTCCCTGTCTTCTCTGTCCCTTTTTCAAACTAAAGGGACATTCTCTCGCTTGTGCTTCCTGTGTCACAAGATATCCATTTGCTGCTCTTCCTCCCTAAATGTCTATAATCAAAGCATTCCAGGCCGTAACAAGCTGGGACCAATTAAGTCGTAAGTAAACATAAACACCTAGCAGCCACTAAACAAAAGCTTTAAGTCCTTCAGCTTCAGCCTATTGACTTTTATTCTGCTTTAAAGCATGTGCAGGCAGGAAATCACTGTCTATTCAAGTCACGGAAATACACAATTACACATGATTGATATGATGATATAGCAATTTCTGCTCAAATATTCAGCAAGTGCCTACAGGTGAGATGGATCTGCATAGGCTCCTTGTGATTGACTCACATAGCATCATGTTTCCCATAATTGGGGTCACGTTCAAAACGTACAGTTTGGACCAGATTACATGAAATTTGACCAGCAAAGTGCTTAAAAGAAACTGAAGCTACGATGACATCTAGTGAAAAAATTCATATTGCAAGTCCAAAAAACATTCTGTTTTCCATGCCTACATCTGGAGCACAAGAGGCTGATTTACCTCAGACTGAATTTTCAATTTGACTTCAGAAAGAGTAGAGTTAAAATACTGAGTTAATTAGGAAGATAGAAGTTCAGAAACATCAATGAAACAAGCTGGAAAAACAAGTAGTAAATCCCCACATGCAAAACATTTCAGTCAGTTCTTCTGGATGCTTGGATCTACTGATGACTAATGCTCTTGAACTGACACCGAGGCGTATAAAAGAGATGCTGAGTGTTTTTCCCTAGTGTCAATAAAAGAGCGACAGTGCAAGTTCTCACTGGCTTGCATTCTCAGACAGTCGTGACAGGATGAAGTAATTACTGAGTGGCTGACACACCAGCATGGCTAGGATTTATCTCCTCCAGGAAGAGAGATAGCCAAATCACAGTTTACCCACATTGAGCTCCCAGTTCGGGCTTGATCCTGCAGCTGCAAATGAAGAAGCCACACGCAGGCACTTTGACACCACACAGTCACATGCATCCCCACACACCCACATACTCAAAAGCTCTATCGAGGTACTGCTGTGAACCGCAACTGAGAGTGGTGTGTTTCTCTTTTATATTCCATATGTAATGCAGTGCATGTGCAAGTGTGTCACCACATGTCTCGACCCAGCCCTTGTTTCCTGTCAAACACACCTTCTAGCACCATCAAAGCAAGAGGAGTGACAGTATTATGCAGGTGTGTGTGTGTTTGTGTGTGAGAGAGAGAGACCTAAAAAGAGAATTGGAGAGACAGATGACACCAGAGTACTGTTTAATTTACATCCCCCTCTTTGACTAATTCCACCTCAGAAGATGGCAGCTTTGATCCACTGACACACAGGTGTATTTCACATGCAGAGGCACACACTGCTAAGGCAGGGGTTTATCTGTCCCTGTAATTAAAGCAGGAAATAGAGAACTCTGTGTGTGCGTGTGTGTTTGCGTGCGACAGAGGAAAAGACATGGAAGGAGAAACTGATGGAGCTCAAAGGAAAATTCCCACGCAGCGTCCTCTGTGACTATTCGTTTGATTTCCATATCACTCAGGTACATACACACCAAGAAAGGCAGTGCAGTATCTCACACACTGATTATTCCTTTTCACTGATAAGTCCTTTTCTTTATCTCAGGTTCGTTCTCAGTGTTACACAGGCACAAATACCCCGGCAGGGTTCATAAGACAGAAAATGTGCCTCAAATAATGCCTGACAGTAAGGTCAAAATAGAACTTGGGTTTTTGCCAACACACTGCTGCTGTGGCAAAACATCTAAAAGCGATTAAGATTTGTTGAAAAATAGAAATACAGCTCCCTCTAGTGGCCAAGAACGAGTATTAAAAACTGAATTACATATACTATAACTATACTGTATAGTGAACCACAGAATTATAGGTTTCACGTGGCAAAAACGAACAAATATTTTTTACAAAAATAAAAACTAAAACAATACATTACATATTTATATATATCAACACAGAAAAACCTTGCCTAATTGTACACAAAAGCCAGTTACGTGGAGAAACAGTATGTACAAATTTATCATGCCTTTGTGTCTTTTCTGCTTAGCATTTTACAATTTTGCTACACAAAAAACTACACAAAATAAACCAAAAAGTAAATTTATATTTTAACTATATTGACTATATTTGCATTTTTAAATTTGACTCATGATAAATTCCAGCTTACTAGCGAAGAGAAGTTCTACATCGGGAGGAATTATATTGTCAGATCCCAAAGTCACATTGCACTAAATCAAAACTTCTTTATGAAGTGCAAATTGTCTTTCAAACCCATCCAATATAATAAATTACAGCCCTATTTCAGCATATAATACACTGTCCATGTAATTACGGCATCTGTTTCAAGGAACCACCACTTAATGTTCAGAGCTCTTACAGCCATACTCATTACCTAATTTAGGCAGAGTACACATTTCAAGAGACCAAGCAACCTAACCATTCAATTAACATTTTAGTTTGCTTTAAGACTGAGCTCTGTGTGACTATTACAAATGTTTTACAATAATTAGTGAGGTTGAAATGAATAGTGTTAACATAGCATTTTCTTTGGTAAATAAACAATATAAATAAGTAATTTAAATAATTTTAAGTGACTTATTAAGTGAATGTGTTGGCAGTTTACTTTGCAAATTCCATTTAGATGTAATAATGATTATTATTTATAATAACTTACCCACCAACTTGCTCATACACTCACAGCTGTTTTATTTATCACTTGATAATATATAAACAGCCGTCGCTATGACCAAGGACTTCCTGGATTAACATGTCAACATCTGAGCCCTCTCTAACTCATATTCAGCAAGGCGTCTCTCGTTTACATTATGCTAACATAATCCCACATGGCCTAGTTGGATCACTGGAGACGTGTGTGTGCTGGGTTGTGCATGTATATCTGTCTCCGCAGCATGTCGATCTCAGTTGGACCACTGGCCTTGCCTGAAAATAGAAGGCTGAAAGCTGGTAGGTGAGCAGGCAGGCAGCATAGTTGGCATCAGTGGCGTGCATGAGCGTAAGCGTGTGCATGACTCACTCAAACACAGATGGTCAGTTCGAAACATGGGGCCACAAACCGCTCATCTGTCACACAGTAGGGTGTTAGGGGCCCTCCATCTACATTTGTGGGCCTTGCACTGATAGGTGGCACTGGTGACACTGTCCTCTGCCCTCTGCTTGCTCACTTTAACAAGCACATATGCCTGAGACAGAACCCTGTGAACCACAACCCTAGTAGGTCCTTTTAGTCTGACCTAAATAAGTGGACCCCAAGGAGGCATGTGTTGTGATGCTGTGCCAGGCGTTGCTGTGTGTGATGCAGGCCACACCTGTCTCTCCCTACGCCCCCAACCAGAGATATGATACTAAAATAGACTGGGAGCTGGAAGGCGATCAACATATTCCCGCTACCATGAGCAGGGGTGGGGGGGGAGCAAGTAACATGTACGTTAATGCCAATGTCCTCACTTATGGAGTCATGTTTGGAGGAAAGCAAGTTGAAGATAACCTAAGAGGTTAAAGTGTCAAAGAGTTTGTTAATTATGAAAGCTTCTCACTCTGTCGGATTTTATTTAATCTCATGTCATTAAAAACAACACAAAACAGTATGAAACTGAATTGTACTTTTTTAGATCACGTTATTAATCGTAATACTAAGTTGTTCTTATCATCGACGTTGTAGACACAGTCTGACTATATATTCACTTATATTCATGTCAGGCATGAATAAGCAGAAAACGTGGGATGGGCGCCGTTAGTCACAAGTTAGACACAACAAGAACATTTGTTCCGGCCGGCGCTTTCACAGTAAAAGTCAGCAATAAATGTGCAATTTTACCAGCTCAACTGACGTCCTTTGTCAACCTTTACACAAAACCACTTGCTCGACTTACGTTATTTTCTGCATTTGTTTTCCCCGAAGTAATTTTATTTTGACAACTCGCTACTCCATGCACGATTCCACGACACACTTTACTTTGAAGGCTCTCCTAACTTCCTGCCACTGCCTCACGGGACGCCGCTCGCCGCCGGGCATCATCATCATCATCATCAATCATCATGTCTCACTCGCAAACAACCGAGGAACACAACAGCAGCTTTTTTTGTTTTACTCACGCAGGCGAATCCAGTGGTCACACATGCTGAGCAGCGCGCTGCACAGACACTGAAGTAACGACATGAAAAAAGAAAGAAAAGAAACGCGAGTTCGTAACTGGGCTGAGCGGAGATGACAGGACTCCTCGTGTCTCCCTCTTTTCCTCGTTCACTCTGGCGATGTTGGATCTTATGTCAGGATGTGGACGCGCCTTGATCCCCCACCTCCCCACTAACACATAGAGCGCATTCACTGGCTCGGACAGTCCCGCTCAGAGTCATGATGGACATTTTACTGCAATGCCGCTTTAACTGGCTGGCGATGGGATTCCGAATAGAACTAAATGTCTTGTAAATTATCTTTAAGCCTAAAATGATCAAATTGTAAAACATTTAACCACAATATGACTGTAAGCAAGTGTCCTCAGCTGAAGTTTAAACACTGTTTAATAAATAACTTATTCCTTGATTATTTCACGAGTACACGATTAGTTAATTATTTACAGCAGTGATTGGTGAGGATTATTATCTCCGTGTGTTTGTCACTGTGTTCTCAAATTACATGAAACACCAGTATGACGCCAGTGTCTATCTGCATGTACCTCCTGTGTTCAATGAAATTGCAGCAACAAAAAGCTGATTGCACTTTATTCATATCGGCATGAGGACTGTTTAACTTGCTGACCTTGTTCTGTACTCAACATGTTGTACAGACAAAACTGACAAGTAGATCTCCAAACCCACAACAGCAGCATGGAGCAAAGTAACACAAGTCAGTGTTGTCAGGACCGGGGCGGCCTTTCACCTGTAGCTCTCAAAAACGAATTGAGAGGGGATCTCCTCAAAGCCCATGAGGGAATACAGGCCCTAGAGCAGTGTTTTTTTTTCTTCTCATATTTCGTATGAGTCACCCCGACACATGACAAACAGATTTAAACTTTCCTCTCGGATGTGTGCGTGTATCTGGTGGAGATGTGAGGGGAGATCTGGCTGAATGCTTGATCTTGATTTGACCAGACTTTGGTGGCGTGTACCATGCCATTTACTGTCTGCTCAGCACTCTGAGAAAGCCAAATATATTTAATCTGACAACCTCTCTCAGAACGGGACTCTTGGTAAACTGCCAGTGATGACAGTGATTGTTGTTAATTGGGTCAGGCTGTCTGGTAGTTTGCACCCACCCACTCTCACAGCTTAGGTAAAAAGAGAAAGGCAGAGGTGTGGAGCTGTGTTACACTGAGCCCCTGGGGGCAGTGTTGTACAGGTTTTAGTTCAGCCTGTAGTACTGGACTGTACTGAACGGTACAGCTGTGCAAACACACCAGTCCCTTGTAATTTTAAAACAATAACTATTGAACAGGAATAGTTTTGGAAAAACATTTTGAAAAAATGCTCTCATTCCCAAGGACTAAAAAAAACTTGTACCACCTTCATGTCAGTACAGAAAACAAATTACAAATAGCTGGGCTTCGCAAAAAACACACACAGAAAAAGCTAGGTTAGCTAGCAGCCTCAGCTCAGCTATACAAAAAAACAAATGAGTTCCCAACAAATCAAAGGTTTCTTTATAATTAATAATATTTCAATTCATGTAATTATTTCCTGTGTCATTTTTAGTCAAGATTCAAGATTCAGACAACTTTATTGATCCCATGGGGAAATTTTGTTGCCTTGTTACAGCGGCTTTATGAATTCTCCCCAACTTTCTGGTGTCAAGTCTAATTCAGTAGGCAGTTTTTATGTTATGCTACAGTAGGTTCATACACGTGTAAACTCGCAAATATCCTAGTCTCTGGGATGCCACAGGCAAAGCAGTCCATTGAGGGGCCCGGCCATACCAACTCCTTTGTTGTTTGTCCGCCTCTTCTCATTTTTTACTTTTGTTTCTCATGAGCAGAAAGGTATGCTTGTTTCATTGTGCTGATGGTTAGGGTAGCTATAGCGGACTGTCCTACCAAGCAGTATCTATCTGTCATTCAGTATGTGGCCTAGAACAGGCCCCACTTAGTGGGTTTTTGGGGCAACTGCATCCAATCTTATGATGCTTTTATGGCGAGTTTAGGGGTTTAGAAGCTGTTGTGGCAAAAAGTGCAGATATGAGTGGCCATTAGGGGGCCCAAACATTTGCTCAGTGGCTGCTCCTGAATGCATCTTAAGTGAAAAAAAAGCAGGAAGTTGTTGTAAACTTGATGTACTTATTTAGATTCCTGACACCTGTTTTCCTGACACCTCTATCTAAAGAGTTTAAAGCTGCAACTGCAAGTTTATTTTTTACATGCTTTAAATATCAGCGGAGTTCCTGCATCACCATAGGGAAACAAGTTGTTTCCTGAAGCAAGTTGTTTCCCTTGAAGATAATCCCTGACTAAAAGCTTCCATCAATACAAGAATATTATTCAAATCACAGTGTGGATGCTTTTCCTATCATTATTCACTGAATGTCAGTGACGGCACCTCCAAAAGCCTTCAGGGAGCAGTGGTCTTGCACGCCTCAAATGCTTACTAAAGGAATGCTTTATTGAGCATGACGCCTCCGGTTGGAGCCGTAGGAAATTCACAGCCTTTAAATTAGACATTGCCCTGTAGCCTGGTACAGGGACCAAGGGGGGAGAAAGTCACTACTTTCAGCCAGTCATCAGCACCTCTGAAAGATAGCTGCTTTGAAAATGAGGCTGGATAATTGACAGCAGGTCAGTGAGCCAGGGAAACCGAGGGTGAGAGGAAGAGAACCAGAACTGTGTAACATTTCCTAAATTTAAGATCTGTGTATATACTCTTTGTAATTGAAGGTCAATTCTTCTTCTTAGTAAAACTACAGGTTGGTTCACACCACACAACAAAAAGTGAAAATGCATTGGGACCTAGCTGTGGTGTATGGAAAGAAAGAAAAGACAAAGCAGAGTGAAGAGGTGATGAATTTGTTAATTCGAAACGACTTGGGGTGGAGGAGCCAGGGCTTAGAGGCAGTAAAATCCTCACATTAACCGATTCGGTCCGAGGCAACACTAATATAGGTGTGTGATTCGCCATGTGCGTATGTGTGCATATGTGCCAGTCTGAGTGGACAAAGAGATAGGCAATGGCAGCCACTTGACGTTCAAAGAGAAGAGATCAAAGTACAGCACCTTGACTTTGGTCTCCTTCCTCAGGATTAAAAAGGGCATCAATAATAATGTGCTAGAGCAGCCTAGTGAGCAAACTGGAAAGGAGTATTAGCAGAAAGTGATATGTTTCTCATGTGTATGTGTATGTTTGTGTGTGTGTGTGATATTGTGGCAGTTTGCCACAGGGACAAGTGGGAGACAAAACCATAAGTGCAGACTGTTTTTTTGGAACTGGTGCCTGAACCATTCTTCAGGAAAATCATGCAATATTCACCACAGCAACATTTTCACTTCTCACTTTGGGTTCCCAGTCAATTTCCTGTGAAATGCATGAATGTGTGCATGCATTGTGTGTGTGTGTGTGTGTGTGTGTGTGTGTGTGTGTGTGTGTGTGTGTGTGTGTGTGTGTGTGCATGTGCGTGTTTGTGTGTGTGTGGGAGAGAAGTGGCACACATCCTTCTCCTGCATGGTGAAATGGCAGATATAATCAAAAGTTTAGAAGCCATGACTGTTTACTTGGCAGGAAGTCACTGTGCTATCAGTTATGTGTAGTGTTTACTATATGTGAAGGCAAAGAGAGAATAGTTCAAACGTCTGTAATGAACCAGAGATTTAAAATGCATATTGCACAAATCTTTACATAGGAACCAGTGTTTTCCATAGGCATTTACATCTCTGCTGCGAGCAGTGCACAAAACAAGTAATGTGTGTGAGAATCCGACAATGCTAATTACAACAACTCTTTCACTAATAAGTGGTAATAGCGTTAAAACAAAGTGAGAAAGGTACACTTTTCATACACTCCTTCTCTTTCTCTCCTCTCCAATCACATTCTTCCCCCAGGAGTGGAAAAAAGAGAGGGAGCTAATTAATTACAGTGAGTGACGACTCAGTGGTAAAGATCCAAGAAGGTGATGAATTGTGCAGTAGTACAACTATGACAGTAATCCGAAGCAGTCCCCTACCATGGCTACCAACCACAGGGAACTGATTTCCACAGTGCTTCATAATATGTCACTTGAAAACACTTTTCCTGTCTCATTTGTGTGAGCCTTAGTTGTAGATGAAGAAGCAATAAATTCGAATAGCAAATAAAGGTCAGAGGTCAGAGGAGGCCAACAGCCAATCACACTGCACCATGGCACAAAATTCGTAAGACTGCGCTGCAGCAGCATAATGTTGCCTCATCAGTGACCACACAGCAGACTAATACCACTTCTCTGCACTCTCACAACACCCATCCATCAAGCGACAAACTCGGGCGCCAAAAAAATGGATGTTCATTAAATTGGCAACAGCTGTGCAGCTACTGCTGCCGATGTGTGTGCCACATAACACACTCACACACCTTTCATGTTATTTTAGTTTATTTTTTACCTGAGAAGGGTTTAAATGTGTTATCTTTACATTATCAGCATGATTACAGGTCAAGAAAGTTGCATTAACAAAGTAAGATAGAGACAGAGGGAAGAAAGAAAAAGAGAGTATCTGTGTCATGTGGAGAAGCAGTATATGTAGCATGACAGAGCAGCTGTCTAGCTTGAAAACTAGAGTTTAGTCCTTACAACACTTCACTTGATAGATGGTCTTCATTATCTCTTCCTTCCTGAGGGGAAGGAGCTCTGAATTTTCCTCCCTGGATCTTATCAGTCTGCTTTTATAGATGAATATCTGCCGCCACACAATAGAACAATCAAGTGAATCCTCCATTACCTTTAATTGTATTGTTACTTTGAACTGTCAATAGATGCATGATAATAAAACACTAGGGTGCAACTTCATATTTTGACTAATTTCACTGATTGAGTGTGCCAATGATAGTCTTGGCTGATGCTGAAGCAGTTGAAGCAATTAAAAAAATGTTTTCTTGGAGCCCGTGGTAAGCTCTTTGAATTGATTGAACTAGTTTTTCTATTCTTCTAATTTGCAGTAAATGTGTTTAATTAGCTACTTGAACCTTGTCTGTTAGAACTAGGAAATGCTGTTTTTAATGGCGTAATTAAACAAGAATGAAGGAGGGTGTCAGGCAATGGTGACTCAACGTGCACGGTATAAAGGAATGACGGTATTTGCAGTGGGAAATACAGAACAGCCCAGTGGATGCCAGTACCACTCAGCATCAATACTGCATGCGGTAATGCTGGAAAGCCAAGTGCTCCAGACCATGAGGCACACAAGAGGGCTAAAATAAGACCCAACAGCCACTGAGCTTTACAGCTCGAATAAGCTCTTATGTGAAAACAACCGTTCTGCATTCATCATATTGTATTTGAGGAGAAAACTGGGTCAGATGAGTAACAATAATGCAGAGGGTTTGGGTCTGCATTTGCAAAGTGAAACCAGTCCACGGGCAGCTAGCCAAGTCAAGTCTGTATTTAATGAAAATAAAACTGTGTTCAGGATTAGAGAATTAGAAATGAATTAGATTTGATTTCCCCTCGTCCAGTGTGATGTCTCCCTTTACAGTAACTGCAATCCTGAATGTCTCTAAGTTTAGATGTTTCGCCGTTGATTCAATTCAAATACTGCACAACTTAGACACACAGCACATCTATAATGCATGCAATGCATTTCTGTGCATACAATTTATAATGTGCTTTGGATTATACATATCCACACGTTCTTGAGCACATGAGTAAGTGTGTGTTCAGTGCAGGGTCCAACCAACCTGTGCTGCTCTGGATGGTTCTGACAGTGGTGGAAGAGCGTGGGGGTGAATTGGTCCTTCTGTTGCCCACCGTGACGCCGCCCTCCTCCTCTTCCTGAGAGCAGCCTTTCTCTATTGCGCGCACGTAGCTGTGGCTTCGCATGCGAAAGCAGCCAGGCATAGGCAGGTCCAGGGCATCCACCGCCTGCGACTCCATCTCACTAAACACTGACTCACACACCGCCTCAATCTGCCCATTCACCTCCACCTCACTCACCTGTAGAGGAGGCGACAGACAAAAGGACAAGTATACACATCAAAGGACAAAAGAAAAAGGACAACGATATGTTATAACATCAAAAGTCACAGAAGCATCTTTAAGCGCTGCTTAATGTACAGAGCTTTTCCTGATGATCCCGATTAAAGCTTCACTAAGCAGAAGTTTTGTACGTGCATACTTAAATCACAAACTGGGCACTGCAATATAAGATTCAGTGTTCCTCATTATAGCATGCTGGAAGATTCACCATAACTGCCAAAGATTAATTCTGTTAGAAATGGACACTTCTCTGCCCATGAAGAAAAATTAACTGCAAATAGTCTGTTAAACACCACTGTTAAAATCTCTTACTAATTTCTATTGACTTAAATGCTTAAAGAAAACAATGAAGTGTGTTCCCAGCTCTACACTGCCTTGGGAACTTTAAGCAGTGCATAGTAATTCACAGATGCTTAAAAAAAAGAAGGATTAAAAGAAACCAAATGACTGTCCAAGAAGGTGCAGAAGGGGAGGAATCACAGTAGGATAAAAGTTTAAAGATGAGAAATAGTGGGTGTCAAAGGCAGACTACTGGAATTTGAGGAAATAAAACTACACCTTCATTATAAGCAAGCGCGGTTTGACCTTTATAAGGGAATTAGGTGAAAAAAGTTAGAGAAAATTAAAACACATGTATATTACAGACTGGGGTGTGTAAGGGCAGATAACATTAACCTACATGCCATTTCAAAAAATTCTAAAAAAGGAAAGGTTTGCGTGACGTCCGCACAGGGAGAAACACGTAGGAATGGGGTGTAGCCAGGGACTAAAGTAGTTGGTTTGGGTGCTTGACAGTGATGGGATTGTACAGTCCGACAGGTAAAAGCTTGGAATCAGGAAGGTTTGTGGACCTCGATTCAGTGACGTTAAGCCTTCTTTTTTTTGTATGCACCAGTTCACATCAAATGCACACAAGGTGAGAGTGAGTGGGATGGAGAGCAGAGCAGCACCTCTTTCATTCAGTGGCGTTTTTGTAGGTGCTAGTGTGTCGTTCTCCTCTGGGCATGCTCCTTGCCCGGACTTGAAGGGACACCTCAAGGGTCCACCATTCAGCTCGCGAGGCAAAGTGTTGCCCCTGGGCTTTGGAGGGGAATACATATTCCCATTACCCAGGCGAAAACATAAGCTAAACTCCCCTGTCACTTCAAATAACTTAGAGTATGAAGCTGTGTGCAGAATCCAAGATGACTAACAACTTCTTTTGCAGCAACAATGACAATAATATATCCACTGTTTCCTGGCCAACTCTTCAAAATGTTCAATAACCATCAAATTAAGGGAAACTCCCATCATAATTTGAAACCAATCCTTATTACAATTACTCCTGAAGTTCATGCGGCTGGATTTTATTTCGTTTTTCATCTCTTCTATAGCAGATGCCGTGTCATTTTGCGTCACAGAAGGAGCTTATTAGCCCATCTGAATATGGCTGTAATCATCTAAGCTCCAGAAAGCATCACGCAGTTATATACTCAAATTGGAATATTGGGATTTTTTTTGTGCTGCTCATACTTAGCCGGATGGTGACCTGATGGTTAATTCAGGCCTTAGGATGGATACTGATGGGATTTACTCCCCCTGCACAACCTTATTGGACATAGCAGTGGAGGTACAGGGGGTATATGAGCCAACGGCAAGAAGGGAGGGGTCCCTGGGAGCCACTAACCTGGCTGATGGTGCTCATGGCTCTCATGTAGCTCTCGTTTCGTGAGCGGAATTTAGGTGAGGCCAGCAGCCCTGCCGGGTCCAAGCTGTCCAGACTCCTATTGATGGAAACCTCACTCACCGCCCGCAGGTAGCTGTGACTCCGGATCTGTAGCTTGGGTGAATGCTCTGTGGAAATCCTGCAGAAAGAGTGGAAAAGGAGGCACATAAAGAAGAGAAAAGTAAAGACGGATAAAAGGAGCATAACTTGAGGTGAGAAACAATCAAGATCGAGCCAGGAAGGGAATGGGGGAAAGAAAGCAGAGATAACGTGAGGGGAAGAAGGTGAGACGAGGTATTTGCAGTGCGTTTGAACCCACAGATACAGATCAATCCACAATTGCTTCAGGAAACACCCTTATCTAATCAACAACCACAGTACTATTGAGAAACACACACAGTAGCTAAGGTAGTCTGTCCTGAAGCATGTAGTAAGCACTTTTGAAAACCCTTAACGATGAGAACACTTACATACATAGGTCAAGAGAGGGAAATGTGTGTACGCGCGAATAAAAAAAGAAAAAAGACCTAAAGATACAGAAAACACACAGCCACACAGAGTCATGTGTAAACACATCCTGTCTCCAAGGAAGATGAATAGGTGTCTCATTAGCTCTCATCTGCCACCGATTCCATCGCTCAGCATGCTTCACACCTATGTGCAGGTGTTTGCTCGTGAAGAAGTGTGTGTGTTTGTGTGTGTGTGCATGTGTTTAGGTTACGCAGCAGTTGGATAAGAGCTAAACAATTCATTAATCAGGGGAAATAAAAACCTAGAAAGCTGACTTTTTTCCTCGCGATGAACACTGTGTCCCAGTAAACCAACGTAAAGAGAACAGAGAGAAATTAGTTCAACACATATCAGAAAATATGTTCTTATAAGCTGTAAGTGTTCAGTGCTCCTTGTATTTCACAGCATGTTTCCCGTATTCACATGTGGGTATATATATATATATATATATATATATATATATATATATATATATTTATACACACACATACTCTGTGCACATACACAACTCTGGTTCTCTGCCGCTGGGTCATCTTTAATTATGTATTTCCTCCTTAAATAGAATGTGGTTATCGCAGCAAACTAGATTACTCACTCTTAGATGGAAGAACTGAGGGGAGAAGACGGAGTGTAGAGAAACAGGTAATAGAAGGGCAGATGAGCTCCTGAGATGGGAATAACAGTTACTAAATTTAAAATACATCTCCATGTAGCCACATCGTCCTGTGGGCTTTAAACTCTTATGCAGAATTGACTGAGAACGACTGTATCAAAGCTTTCAATGGTAACTTTTACCTGTTCATTTTTATCAGATCAGTAAATTCTATTTTTTAATAAAGTTTAAGATGCTCGTCACTAGCACTGCACTTTTAATGCCTACTTAAACCATTATATGAGGTTTCTAGTCGGATCTTCTGAAATGTGAGTGTAATATTTTCTTATTCTTCTATGATAAATTGTATGTTTTTAACAAGGCCTCAAAATTACTTTGTTGGTCCATGTCCTTCACAGTGACACACATTTTATCATGTGACATGAAATGAAACCATTTTTTCATTTAGGCAATGACAGCACTAGCATAAGGTTATGAATTTTGGTTGAAAGACCTACTTTGTTAAGGTTAGGTGACCTTTGGCTTTAAGGCTACAACTCATGCTTAAATGAAACATTTTAAAAGGTTTGTCCCGATTAACTGAAGTTTATTTAGTTACAGTCTGACTTCTCAACTGTTTCATTTTGGGGCATTTGCTTGAGGAACTGGTCTTACTTATGTAGGTTCCAGACTTTTATTTGGACAAAACAAAATTTGACCCTATTTTCTGATATAAATAATTAATTTATTAAATGAGAAAATACATTTTGACATTTTGCAAAAACTTATTTTATGTTCTGGCTCATTTGTCCTTGTTTTGGTGTTAGTGAATGTTTATTAATTTATCTGTTCTTGCTTTACCCCATGGAACCTATCCAAACTCCCATCGGGTGAGAGGTGGGGTACACCCTGGACAGCTCGCCAGCACGTCTCAGGGCTAACACAGAGAGACATACACAGAGAGACAACCCTTGACACTCATCTGTATCTATGGGCAAATTAGGGACACTAATAACTTTACATGCATGTCTTTTGATTGGCGAGGAAACCCATGCAAGCACATAGAGATGATGCAAACTTAGAAAAGGTTGTATTAATATCATCCATAACAGCCACACGAGACCTGAGCTGTGGCTGATGCACAGAGGAATCAAATCAAAGAAGAATCTACCTACAACATTATCTCTATCCATCCCTCCTCTTGATTTCCCTGTGGGGCTGATTATAGGCAGGATCTGAGATGTCTATTGTGGCAACTTGAATAACAGACCCAGCCTGTAATCAGGACCACAAAGGGGGAGGTCAGTCTGTCCTAGGGTGTCCCTCAGTGGAACAAGTGACATTAATGAAGATATGATTCTCTGCCTGTCAGGAATCAAGGCTGATTTCTACTGCACCATAATGTTGAATCTTTTCCTTCTCTTCTCCATCAGCTCAGCTTGTCCCCTCATTTGTTTCACCTGTTTCCTTTCCACTAGTTCCTCCACTTGAGATGTTTTCTCTTTGCAGCTACCATATACTGTACTCATTACATTCTCCTCTTTCTTCCATTTGTCACTGTCTTCTCTTCTACAGTGTCTGACTAAAATTCCCTTCGGAGTGAACACTATGGTTGGACGGACATTAAGGGTTTGTCTTTCAGGAATAATTTGAACTGTTTAGGTACATGTTTTATCTGTCCTCCATGCGTTTTAATACGTAGGAAGGCTAGCCTCGAGTGAGAGTAAACAAATCCCACATCATCTCAGGAGAAATTCTTCACTAGTCAAGGACATAATGGTCAGAAGATGGGCTCTGAAACATATGGAACAACAAAGCAGATTATTTAATCACTGTGAAGTCAAACACAGACTTGTGCCAGCTCCCAAAAGCACAGTGTGAAAACAAGATGTCAGCTGCTCCCGCCTCATTCTCTATCTCCAATGTGCAGCACTGCAGTTTGGCTTGTTCCACTGGGTTCCATCAGATGATGATGACATTCTTCGGGCCAAATTCAAGTCATTATTGGGCCCCCAGCTGCACCATAAGGGTGTATGTATATGCCTGTGTTTGTGCAACCAGTAACTATGACTGAGCACCCACTGGTGTTTTTCTGTGTCTTTGACTGCTGTGGGACATATGGCAGTCACAGACTTGTCCTGCAACACAAGACAAGTGTCTCCAGTCCTTTTCATGGTATCAGTTATGTTATGTCCCCTAATGAAAATGGGGCATGTGCCATTTTGTGAATAAAAGAAAGTTTATGTTTTCCTTTCCCTTTTCTTCTCTTGAAATGAGCATCACATCATCAAAGTTTGAGTGTTCGTGCCATTTTCTTCAAATACCAACATCTCAGCAATGAAGCTGTTCAGTACCATGCTATTATTACTGATAGGTGGGACGGCAAAAACGACATATAACCCAGGAAATCAAAAATGCAAATAAATAATTCAATTAATTCATTAAGAATTTATTTAATTAAATTCTTACTCCTTCAAAGAAAGACAAATCTTCTCGCATTAATGTAACTTTGCTGAACACCCACAGAAAAACTCACAAGTGTTTTTTTTTTTCTCCTGAGAGGTAGGTGAACATTTTTACTTCATAAGTATTTAGTTCACAATCCTGCTGTGTCTTTCTCCTTAAAATATATAGCCATAAGTGAATGACAGGCATGGAAAGTAATTAAAAATGTTCCTATTTCAAACACCCGCTACTCTGTTTGTTTGCCACCTACAATGTTTTTAGACATTTTCACAAGAAACTTTGGAAAGTTTTCTTTCTGTCAAAACCTTATTTATTCATATTTGTAATGTTTAAGGTTTCAGAATTTTAAGAAATTGACCAAATTCTCTATGAAAAAAAGTTTAAAGCCTCACCTTTTAGTGATTACTAAACAGAAAATGTTCACTTTTGTGTTTTGTATTTCCAGTGATTAGTTTCATCATTGTAAATATGTATCCTGAAAGTCATGAATGAACATCCACAGTGAGTTGTTCATTTTCTCCAAAACATATCTGATTGTGGAGAGGTGCTGCCGATGCCTCACATCAGAGCAGGGACATATGCTTCTAACTAATCCGAGAATTTTCAGCTTGATTAGTGTGTTGGCATTCTGATGTATTGTAATTTGATAATGACAGGCTGTGCATTGACAGGGAGGTCTGGGTGGAGCAGAATGGATGTGTCAAAGTAGTGCTAGATTAAACTGAATAATACAGCTTTTTTTATGTCTAAGAGAAACAGTCTTGACAAAAATAAAATTTTGGGGGGAGTCTGCTTTTCTTTAGGTAGCTCCTCAAACATGTACAGTGTGCTGCTGAGCACACAGATTCATGCAATTCGTTAAATAAGAAGACAGGCTTTTAACAACAGATCTTCTAAAAAAAAAAAAATTGCTTTGGGAAGAGAACATATTTTACAGTGTTCACAACCCACAATACCCCGTGATGCATTTGTGGAGGACATGACATTTATTTCTGAAAAGACTTCAGTAAATGAACAGACATGAATTCTAAACCAAGGCTCAGCCTGTTCGATGTGCCTGTGTGATTGTAGAGATACAGAGATCATCTGTGTAGATAGAAGTCTGTGTCCGAGTTGTAAATACAGAATAAGTAATTAAGCTGTGGCCACTTAGAGTCGGGGACTTGAGCATAATCCAAGCTGCTGCCGGGAAGACGGGCTTGTACTGACTACCGTCATCTCCTTCTCATTGTCGACTCTACCTGTTTTCTTTCACTGCTTTTATCTTTCCTGTCTAATACTGACCACAGACAGTGAACATTATGTTCCCATGCACTACACACACACACACACACACACACACACACACACACACACACACACACACACACACACACACACACACACACACATACAATCACAAACGTAATTTTAAAAGGGAAAATGTCAAATTTTCCTTCGAAATACAAGTAATTTGAAGCTTTCACATTGGGACCCAAGTAACTACAAGAAAATTGACAATTTCCTCTAATTTCTGATTAATTAAAAAAGTTTAACTAACTAAGTTAACTTCAGTTTAACTGAATAATTACTGCTGAAAATAAACATTTAAGCGCTGGCACAGACTCACTTGAGTGTCGTCATCTCTGTGAGGGATGGCTGCGTTGCCTTCAGGTAGCTCGCCCGCCGTGCCTGGACCTTGGGTGAGGGTTTGGGACTGCAGTCGGAGTCGCCGCTGTCTTCTTCTGCCATGGCCTTGATGTAGCTGCCGCTGCGCATCCGCCGGCACGGGATCTCATCATCCTTCCCAAGCGGAGAGAAGCCACTCCAGTCATCCTGAGGCACCTGTAGAGATAAGGTGAGATACGGTACAGAGGGAGCGAACTCAGGTCACCCTCCAGACTTGAGAGCTTGTACAGATGCACTCACACCTGAATAGAAGCAGATATAGCAAGGGTGCAGTACTTCCTACCCGTGTCCGATATAAATATCTGTATGACACTGTGCATGTCATACTTTAGTAACAGCATAACTGCAGGGTCTGCCTTGATCATACCATAAGCTTGTGAGTGCCGGAGGCCTTCTTTTGCCGGTCCTATGATGCATGCAGCATATCAAATGAAGGGAATCAAATGTTTTGACAAAAATTTGCAGTACCCTGGCCTCTGTCTGTTCTCCTGAGTTCTGCACACACACTAATGAAGGTAAATATAAAAGGAAGTAAAGCTATCTCCCAGCTCTAATCTAGGCGAGAGAGAGAGAGAGAGAGAGAGAGAGAGAGAGAGAGAGAGAGAGAGAGAGAGAGAGAGAGAGAGAGGAGAGAGAGAGCCAAAGCCAGCAGACACACAGAGAGAGAGGGAAAACAAAGGGGGTTTTGTTCAGCAGAACCACTGCAGTACCAACATGAGTGGCTGTTGGGGCACCGGCTCTAAAGTGAAAGAAATGAGATACGGAGCGAGAAAAAAAGTGCACAAAAATCATTCAACACGCTAGTGCGTAGCTAGGAAACCAAGCTGACCTTGATGTCAGGGGCAACCACAGTATGTGTTAACATCTTGGGAGAGACCGGGTTTGTGATGATGTTAAGAGAATGTATTTATTTTTACTGAGAAAAAAAGTAAAGGAAGCCGTACTTCTTAATCCTATTAACCTTGCAGTTGAGTACAGCAAATGTAAGATGTTGTAACCTGGGAATGCTGCACAAGTGCATAAGAAAGTCAGGCAACAATTTAAGCTTCTGCCTGTGATTATGTGTGTGTGAACATCAAACACTGGATTACACGATCATATCCCAGTAGGCAAAGGTAATAGCATGTCCGGTCCTTGTTTTAAGGCCTAAAGAAATGCCTAAAGACTAACCTTTCCGACTGCTAGTTTGAAAACTAATTTTTGTCTTCCATTTCCCTTTCCAGAAACAAATGAGCGCTCCTTTAGCTTTATAGTAATGCCTTCCTTGATCTGCTCGCCCCATTTTCCAGGCTGTTAAAATGCATAGCCACACAGAGGTTTCTCCGTCTTTTTATGTTCCCTCACTTTTACTTTCCACCTTTCACACCCTTTTCTGCCCTTATTTGCTCTCTTTTGGTCCTATTTCAACAGTATTCACACTCTCACTTGTTGCCCTATTTCATCATTTCTCCCCTCAGGCTTAAATTTGCAACTCGCTAGGATTAGAAGAAGTAACAACCAGCAAAAAAAATGTAAGTGGGATTGGGTGGGTTGACATGTCTGCACACATGTTATAGTCCCTGTGTGTTTGCATGTGTGGAGGTGACTGGAGCATTTTTCTTTGCTCTCTTTGTCTAGTCACCTCTGCTTCTTTCTGATCTCATCGCGGCATCCTCCTTTAGTTACATGATATACACACACTCACTAACACAAGCAGACCATCCCTATCAAACTCTCAGCAGCTGCATGTAAAACTATGACATTCATACTATAAAAGCAGATTAGATCTTAGTTTTGCTCTGATTTCATCTGTTTGTGTGGTGTAAAAATGAAAGCTGGTTCAGGGTGACGTTACATGAACGTGACCTGTCCGACAACACAGATACAAAATCAGCTTACTGGATTATTTGTCTAGGAGAGTGCATGTGAAGGCTAAGTACACTATCCTGTGACTTTCAATATAATGCACAGTGCAGATGTAAGGCACAAATATTCACAAGCTCATGTATAAATATCACAATGTGGGCACAAACACAGAGGAGCAAATGACGTGAGGATTTTTCAAAATGTTTTATGATGATCGGAGAGAGAAAGTTGACAGAAAACCAATAAATATTGGAGACAAAGTGAAGGAAAGGATAGGGTCTGGACCACTGCTTTCTCGATCAATCTCTCTCTAACTCACAGAGACATGCACTCACACACATACACAAACACAGATAAATGCAGAAAACCAGAAACATGGAGGAGCAGCTGGCTCTGGATGATGAATGAAGAATGACATGTGAGAGGTCATCCTGTCGTAACAATCCTACCTGGAGGAAGTGGCAGGTGCGTCCCTGCTCGGCTTTCACCAGAGCTTTATCTAGGTTGACCGAGGCCTTCTGGTAGACCTCTCTTGCTCTGCTCACTGTCAGAGTAGAAGACCACGAGCTCTTCTTCAGCTGCATTTGGCTGTCCAGCGGGCCTACCAGTGGCAGCCCTCCGCTGCTGCCCCCAGAGCACGTTGAGCACTTCACATCGTTGTTGCTGCGCGATGTCTTGAGTGAGTGAGCGCTGATGGTGTTATAGGACTCCATGAAGTATTGTGATTGGGATTTGTCTGGGTGGCGCCCCATCGTCATAACGCCAGAGGGCAGGCCTCCACTGCTACCCCCATGGTGATGGTGGTAGAGGCACACCTCCCGGTCAAGTGTGTCATCAGAGCTCCAATATCCTGAGATAGCAGTGCGCATCTTGGGCTCTGACTTAGAGCGGTCTTTGCTCTTACTTCGTTTGCTGTGCTTCAGGGTGCCAGAGGAAGAGGGAGGGTCATCGGGACTAGATTTGCTGCCGTTCATCCTCCCGCTCCCTCCTCCGCCAGACCCCGAGGGGCCCTCAAGGGAGTGGGACTTGGTGAAAAGCTTCTGAACAGAGTGGACAAGATGGCGGATCCGACCAGGGCTGTCACTGCGCTGGTGCTCCACTGCAGTGCGTTTGTACTGAAGAGTGTGGTAGCCTTCACGCCGCACCGGTGTCTGCCGCTCAAACTGCTCTAGCAGATTCGAAGGGATACGATTGTTGTTTCCTCCACCTCCGTTTCCCTTACTACTCCCAGATGGCCCCACATAAGGCACCACAGCGCCACATTCATCCTTTAGTTCATGGTGGGAGCTGTAATGCCTGCGAGGGAAGGTGCAGCTGGCCAGATCAGGGTAGGCACCGCACTCGGACTGGAATGAGTTACATTGGTTGTAGCAGGTGTGGTCAGCAGGATGAGCCTCCCCAGGGTTGAGAAAGCAGGACCGACGATCTGATTGTCCCAGTGTCATGGAGTCATAAGAGGGATCGCAGGTCACTGTGTGGTGGTGACTGCGGCTGCTGGACAGGCCTTTCATTGTCATTATGGCTTGCACATCCAGGTGCTGCTGCAAGAAGTCTGCACAGGCCCCAAAACTAGTACTAGAATGCATCAGCCATGAAGGAGAAAAGACAAACAAACAAGAGGAGAGAAACAGAAAATAGAATTATAAATATCTCATATTTGCATACACTCAAAGCACTGTGTAATGCTCGCTCCTTTCATTTGAAGAAGATGCTTTTTGGCATGCTTTCAGAGATGAGGAACTTGCTAATGTTGATGGGACATGGACCTGTTATTCAACCTTTTATTTCTGTCCTTCAAAATTTCAAAACGAACGTCGCTAAATATAGCAGCTGCTTGGCATGTGGTCCCTGACATCTAGTCTGTCCTCAAGCTTCCGTCTCATATTTGCTCTGATAGTTTTCAGCGAAAAAAAATGACAAGGGATCGTGAAAACAGAGAAACAAAGGAAGAAGAGATATGAGAAGAGTCAAATCTATTTCCAGACAAATTGTGTGCTATATTTGTTCAGCGTAATGCAACAAAAAATATGTGAGATTGGTGATGGGAAGGCAGGGAATTAGGCATCCTCTCCAGAGAGTCTTAATCCCTCAGATGAATTCACCAAAACTGCTTAATGCAGCCTCCTAAATTCAGTCCAGTGCTTTCACAGAACAGTGGACGTAACGGATTGGGTAATACTCGATGGGGCATCCATTTTTGCTTTACATGCTCTGTGTGTACACATGCACATCCCCCACCCACAAAGACAACAAATGATCACAGCCTGATCCGAAGCTGCCCTTTGCCACAATGCCTATAGTTCCCTTCTAAGAGCAAACAAATTGGCAAGTAAAACCCCGCTGACACCTTCTGGGTCGGTCGAGGTAACCACCAATAAATGACTTTTCCCTCCTACATTGTGACAATGAAAACAATGGCATCCATCAGTGCCCTTAAACTGCCTTCCTTACCCATCTGGGGCTGTGGCTGGCTAGCTGCTAAACCCATACTGTTTTCAATACAATTCCAGTGAAGCTAACGAGACAATAATAAGAGTCCACACACCCTGCTTTAGCACTGTGACAAGCAGTTTGGCCGAGCCTGTGCGCCGAATTCATTACTGCGATTTATAATGCACTAGCAAAGGCCACAGTGGTAAATATAAGAAAGGGGGAGGAGGAAACTAAGGGAGGAGAGATAACAAAAGAAAATGTGGCAGACAGAATGAAATATCAAGCCAGTTCTTTACATATCTAGAGGACACTGTGTAGGGCAGGATGTATTTATGGGGATGAATATAGAGTGAGCCATATTTATTGTTTTCTGTGATGTGACTGTAAACTGGGAGGTGGATTAATTGAAAAATCTGCAGAAAGCATAATTGCAATTTCCATGTTTATAATAAACCAGGAAAATCACTTCTGGTGATAATTAACATATTACTCTTGTATTGTTATAAGGAAATTCAAAAATATAAAGGGGTCAATCCCTCCCATCTGCAGTATTCTTACAAGAGTGAACTCATGCAAAGCACACAGTGCACAGACACACACAGTGTCCACTTCTTGCAGGGCACTTAAGTGGGCTGTGTCCAACTAAAGGTATTCATTGCAGCTGACAGAGATCCCTTCTGTTGGCCGCTGAAGCACAGAATGTGACCTAAATAAAAGGCCCTCACGGTGATCCATAGCACTGTGTTTGTGGCACAGCTGTCTGCAGCACTGCACTAAAGCTGAAAAGCTGAAGTTAGGTCATGCAGGCTTTCTGCCTGCTAGCCACAGAGACACACACACACGGACATACAAATACACAGAGTATCTGACAGTATGCATATCCATGCTGAATTTGGATGCTGCTAGCTTGTAAAGTGCAGTTTACCAACGAGGAGGAGAGGATTTGCTGGTTCTGCCACGCCTGTCAGGTACGGCCCACAGAGACACGAGCAACGCTCGTGGACAGCTGTGGATATGCATTATTCTGTATGTCCATCGTAGCTGACCGACCCATTTCTGTCTCTACTTATCTGGTAGCTTATCTGGTAGCAGACCTTAGATGCCTATACCAACAATTGGACTACAACTCTGTAATGCGAATAAAATATTCCAATTACTTTATTAATTACTTAAGTAATTTGGGGGCTGTAACTGGACCTTCTATTGTCCACATGAATGTTAAGCCACCTGCCACAACAGAAACACAATAAAACCATAAGAACTTAAAAACACAGTTTTTGCAAAATCAACCAAGCAAAGTAACCAAAACCAACAAACAACAAAACTAAAACTAACTTTCTCCTTCTATTTAGTGTGAAGAAGCTCTTAAAGCTACCGAGACTTCATTACATTTAGAGTCACTGTGTGCTGAACAGCAAGGTGTGCAAACAAAATGCACCAGTAGATACAATGTCAGGCTATGAATGTTAATTTCCATTAACATCCAGGCTGCGTCAGCACAGCAGGCTGAATTCCATTTAGATGCCATGTTTCTTTAGGCTTAGATAAGATAAATGAGAATAGATGTGTTTTTTTTAATCATGTAACACAATAGCCAATGTTGATCACCGCATCACAGTTTGTTACTTCACCCTTAGCTTTAAGACAAAGCATTAAAAACAAAGGGGATATGAAAATGCAAAGTAACATTGACCTACAGAACACCATCTTTGTGGAAAGTGTTGAAATCAATATGCTTTAGTATGAGAAGACTGCTGCAGTCTCTTTGGCTGGCAAAATAAAAGGCTGCTGTACAAATTGACATCAAACGCTGGTTGCAAGATGGAGCTCAAGGCTTACAGAGCATCTTTGAGGCCTTTAGAGGCCATAAATATGCTAAAGGTCTAAGGTCTAAAAGCGGGCAATTTTTTTCACAGCTTTAAAAATAAATCATCAACCTTCTCTTCATGGATCAGATTACCTCATTGGAAGTGGCTTTTCATATCTTATCTAGGTATGTCTCAGTGTGTAGCACTTTACCTTCAGCTTTCAGGTCATGAGAAGTTTTGGATTTGATCCTGCAAACATTTGCAGTGCCAGGCTACTCATTATATTACTCAGACTGGACATAATGGTGAATTATTGTTTACACAAAAATGTGTAATTATGTTCACGAGGTTTCTTTATGAGTATTTAGTGCATTGAACCTGAACTTACATAAGGCAAACATGGGAAAGGCTCTACTGTGTACTGCGTTCTATTTGCATCTGAAAATATTTTTCAGAGAGTCTTCTTATATTTATATTTAGATTTTTATTCATTCACCTGTATGTCTGATTTTACGGTGTAAAATAGGCTCTATAAGTAAAACAGACCTGACTTACCCTGTTTCTGGGTCAATATTTGTGCACATAGGACATGGTGTATCCATTTAAACCTAGTGTTTTTAAGCCATGAACACATGCCTTGATATCCAAAGGACAACAGTGGTGCATTAGCCTTCATACTGTGCAGTAACTTCCTATTATCTATACTCTAATAGTGTAGTGTTTGTCAAAACTATACCACCAATATGGTTTTCTTTAAACTGAGTCTTCAAAATCTAAATTAAATGTAAATATATTATTGAGCAGCTTGTAGAATAAACAGAATAATTTGCAATATGCTTTTCCAATAAAATAATAAAGACTAGTAAATGCTCTGAATTACAGACTTGCAGACAAAAATCTGCATGAATACAGTAATAAATTACATGTACATGTGAAGAATTAATATCTCAAAATGAAATTCAGACAAATATAAACACACACACACACACACACACAGAGGAAAGCTGCAGGTGGTGGAGAAGCAGTGATACAGACGTTTTTTTTTTTCAAAAACAAACATGTGAACAGTGCCATCAAATCTCCCACAGAATGATGTCGTACAACATTTTAAAGACAGCCAGGGGCCAAAAAGCCATCACAGGAACGGTAATTTTTTCTTTTATGTGTGTTTCCGGATTATGTAGAAGTGGCTTTTAGGGATGTCAGGAGAAGCTGAGAACCACTAACTGTAATGTCTTGCTGTTAAAATGACTCTTAAATGATAGATGACAGTCTCCCTTGACTGTCCTCTCTGGCAACAGCAAGGCAACATTTAGAAGAAAAACTGGAAATTATTGCTTTTGGTTTACCTGATGATGTGCCTCCTAAACTATCTTAAAATGTAAAAGTCATATAAAAATGGGAAATTAAAATGCTTTCATTATTGCATCGTACTTCATGAATGGGGATATTCACTTTCAGTGCAGACAGTTTATGCAAAAGTCTTCCAAAATGCATTGCAAGCACGATAGACAATTTATCTTTCCTCTATTGAAAAATAACAGCTTATACAACATGCATCCTTATTCAGAAATAACTGCTCTGCATCAAATCATACTAAATGACCTGACAAATAAATATGTACACACAACAAATGTACAAAACATCTTTAAAGCACTTGTTTTGTTTTAATCAAATGGATCATTAGACCTTGTCACACTTGCAGATTCACCCAACAACTAATAGACATATTTCTGCTGATTGTATTGGCTAAATTATGAAAACACATGTTTTTTATAGATGGATTGATGTTCCCAGTTTCCACAAGACAGCCTCTTTGTCACACCCAAACTAATTAGACTGACTGTCAGGGCTCTCGCTGATAAATGGAGCGACTGGGTTGAGTTATAGCTCAGGACTCACCAAACACATTGTTGGGAGACAAATTCCTCTAGTGATGAGCTCTGTTTGATCAAGGTAAACAAATTAACAAAGGCATTAAGTCTAGAGAAAGCCTGGTGTTGTTTGTCTCAGGCAGATCTGTGACTAAGGTGGTGACTGCTTGTTTCGAAGAACTCAACAACACAGGAAAGGTCTGCAGACTTAACAGTCTGCAGCAACAATAGGGATTCAAAGGGCAGTGAGGCTTTTGGGAGTGCATTTCTATGTACATCTCTACAAACACGTTTCAAAATTGCAATTCTTTTATGTTTAAAGTCTGATATGCCTATTTATCTTTCATTGGAAAAGGTTTCATCCAGTGGAATGTCATGTTTGCACAGTGCATTGCTATAAAATCACTTAATCCCAAAGTAACACCTCATATGATGGATTCATTTGGGGTGTACAATATTTCATGTAGCTGATTTAAACGAAATGTTCTGACTGTAAGACTGATACACCGAAAAGCTTCTTACCCCTTAAAAAAACAAACAAAAAAAAAAACAATTCAAAAATCCCTTGATCATTAAAGGAAAATGAACTGAATAGATCTGACACTTTCATTTGACTCCATAACAAAAGGCCATGACACTGCTGAGTATGGCTTAATGTTAAACTCCATCGTGGACGTACTGTACATTAGGATTTAAGGACAAAGAAGAAAGCTCCAATCTGTTCTCGGTTGAAAAGGTATTTACACCTACACGTGTTTCTTTCTGAAGTTCATATCAAAGTGAAAATTCTAAGCAATCTTTCACTTCTGAAATTATTCCAGTGTTACTCTCTCAACCTAAATTTGAATGTGGAAATAAATTAATAATTCAGTCTAGTGTTTGAATGCAAAACCCATGATGTATGTGCAGCTTTTTGTGCCTTGTTCCACAGCAGCAGGCTTTCCTAAAAGGCACTGTCCATTGCTAGGCTACTACTATTCCTCTGTCCCAGCGACAGCCTAATGTTTTTGTGTTGTCCGTCCTTCTCTATTATGTGAACACAGTATCTTAGTAATGCCTTGAGGGAAC
>NC_090215.1:13594532-13612032 GCF_033026475.1 Channa argus
ATGTGCATTTTCATTCATACTTAAACTGTGACACTGTGTCAAACCTTACAACATCTTGTTAGTATAAAATATGATTATTGAGTCGCACTTACTTTATATCTACATTACACAAATGCCTTTCCTTAGCCACCCCAGCACAGTTAAGTGCTGGAATTACAAATAAAGCATTGAGGGTGTTAAAGGTGATTTGCTGTTGAGGGTTTTATGAACAGACAAATGAACTGTGAAATGTGCTGCTCATTGAGCGAGTTAAATTAGCCTCCCAATTCATAATTTGCTCAGGTACACAGCCTTCCACGCACCAGTATAGTGAAGTGACACACATTATATTAAACAACCATGACATTGTGAATATTAGATATTAATGCTCAAGATCTAACTTATGGTCATTTCTGCAGAAAAAGAGAAAAAATCCTAAATTAGTCTTTGGTAGTAGAATAAAGAGGGATTTAATCCAAAGTTGCAAATGTTTTAACATAAATTCATGTGGTGGGGATGCTCAAAGTAAAAGGAGTTCCAGTTCATGGTTCCCAGTGCTCTGCATTCAAATATATTAAGGTCCCATTACAAACTTTCATCACAAAACACTGAACATCTTACAGAGTTGCTAAAAGCTTTGATGTATTAATAAATGTTTGTGATTGCACGCACTTCAATATCATTACAATGATTAGGAATCAAATTCTCTATTTAACTTTTCCTGATTTCTCAAAAGCTCTTTAAAAAACCATCATTGCTTTATAATCACATCAAACTGTTACACAACACTGTCAGTTTCAAAGCTGCATCATCCACTGCAACCTACTTATGTCAATGCATATTCTCCATAAAGCTCTTTGCTCGCCTCCAGTGTAAGAAACGAAGAAATGAATCACAACACCTTCCCTCAGAGCTCCCTATAGCTGCTTGCACTCTGACTTAGCTGAGTCTGTTTATTGTTAATCTGTATCTACGACCAGCAGCTTTGAGTGAGTGCAGTATGAGGAGAAGCACATATTTCTACACTGTCAGTAGTGTACAGTATGTTATGTCCTGTCCAGTCATTCATTTCACTTACCTCTGCTCAATTCTCTTTCACTCTTCTCTCTGTATTTCCTCAAAACACTCCACGCCGGCACCTCTCTATTCTTTGATCATTTCTCTTCCTCTTTCTTTCTCCACCCAACTCTACGTTTCTATTCTGTTCTGCTGAATAAAGAGCACCATGGCTTTCCTCCCACTGGCCAAGGTTTACTTCATATGATCATCCCCAATTACACATTCATTGGCTACCTAATCTCCATAAACACTCTCCACACAAACATCACTTGATGCTGGAAAACCAAAATGGTATTTCTGTAGGAGAATTAATCAGATTTTGGCATGAAAAAAAGTTACATTGAAGAATGAGGCTGCACAGCAGGACTTCTGTAGTACAGCCCCAGCTATCAACATGTTCATCTTTATCCTAGTCGAATTCCTCTCTCCCTCTCCAAGCTTCCCTGGGAAGTCTACACAGCACACTGGCTTAAAAGTCTGCTTGTAAACCACATTACTAGTTTCAAATAGCCTTCGATGATGACCCAAACCAGTGCAACGATACATTTTCAAACGGTAAGCTGTGCTCTCTGCAAATCCAGCTTTTTGGCAGTGGCCCCGGGCCTTAGGGTTCAGGCTTGGCCAATATTCAAGGGCTTAGCTGGTGCCTGGAACCCATGCGTAAGTATATCTGAACCATTCATGGCTATGACAATGCACTCTTTCTATTATAATTCAGCCGCAGCACATCTGTTGTAACGGTTATGAACACACTACAGAATTCTTAAGTTGTGAAAAAAGATAAAACAAAAAAGTATAAAATCTCAGCAGACAAATCAGCCCATAAGACTACAAAGTCAAATTCTGTACATTAGATTATATCATGATGTAAATATAATCTATTATTTAATCTACTTTGTTCCTCTGTTCTGTGCAAACATCTATTGCATGTCAGTTTATCCTGGAAAAGAGAGCCCTGCTCTTTTTTTCTTCCAGAGGTCACTATGGAGTTTTCCCTTATCTTATTTGGGGGTCTATGGATTGAAGGTGTGGTTTGGAAACCCCCTTAAGGCAAATTTGTGATTAGTGAATGCAATTGTAAAAACTCTTACAGCTGTTCTAAAGAAGCTTTAGCTATCTGGATGAATGAAAAATAACACCTAAATAGTTACATTACTCCTTAATCCAGTTAGCCATAAGATAATAAATGGACAAAGAATTCCAGGCTAACGCCTCAAAAAGTTCATAAAGTCAAGTTTTAGGCACAGTCTAAAAATGGGTTCAAAATGTCATCTGTAATGCAGCAGAAAGAAAATAAGATGATTCTGGAAATGTGTGGATGTGTCTTGTAAAATAGCGTAAAATAATAGTGTTTATTTTATTAATTGCTGGGTATATTTCTCTGAACTAAAGGATACTAAGCTCTGTGGCTCAATTTATAGTAACACGTGAAAGTTACAAAGTAGAGCTAATATATAATGTGCCACTGCTCTGCCTGAAGAGTTTAATTTTTATATTTGTTTAGACACAAATATATAACAGTAATGAACAGGATGGAATACTGGGGTAGCGGATCAATAAGCAAGTGAACGAAGTAAAACAAAAATAATCAGTCAGATTATAACTTTCATACAGATGTTTTATTTGTGCCGTTTGATAAAATACAACTTGAACTCCTGTTTATCATCTTCACAACATTGCTCAAGTGCTTTGACTTAGGCCAGGCAGAGATAACATGTTCAGCACTTTTATTTGCTATTACACACTTTTACAGACTTTTTAAGCTGTTTATCTCTCCACTGCCATCTGCTCACTCACCAGTTATCATCACACCAACAGGCGAGGAACATTTTAACTAAATGGCCTCTGTGAAACCTCCTTCTCACTTTGTCTGTCATCTCTGCGTCTTTCCCTCAACCCCATTTTCCCTGTTATTCACCCCTCTGCCACTTTGTACTTGGCGTTTGCAACTCTTTCTGTCTCACTTCTGTTGCCCTCAATGTTAGGCTGTTTACAGGTGAGTTTTCACTCAGGCTGCACTGAAACATTAAGGATGGCACAGGGAAAAGATCAGAGGTGAATTGTGAGTCTGCAGGTAAGAAATCTGACAGCATTCAGAAGCTGTCATAACAGAGAAATAATATAGTATATGTCAAAGTTATTTTTTCTTCATGCACACTTCATAGGTGCAAACTGACTCACGCACCAGTAAAAACTGCATCCAAAACTGCTTGGAGCTGCACAGTTTACAGTACAATAATAATAATCCTCTGGAGAATAAGCAAGAAAAGAACTGCAACTCACCTTCTTTACTGTCTCATCTTTGGCATCTTTTCTCTCCTGTGCTTAATTCCAGGCCACTCTTCATTCATGCATGCACATTTCTCCACCTTAAAGTACATAAAGATAGAGTTTGAGAATTCATCACAACATATCAACAAACTCCTGTGGTGCCCCAGTGGCTAATGTGCTGGACCATGTGTCTGATGCTCATGCTGTAGTGTTGCTCCCTGCTTAATTACTGGTGAAATGCTGGTGGGGATAGTGGGGAACATAATTATTCCTAAGAAGAAAAATATATATACAAACACTTGCTGCTTTTAAAGGAAAAATTTTGATCATCATTGACCAGAGTGGTTGGATTAATCAACATTAAAACGGCTGTGTGCATAATCAGCTAAGCCCAGAATTGTTTGGCTGTAAAATCACAGCAGCAACACATTGGTTTTGATTCCAAACCCTGTCTTTTCAGAAAAACATCTAAAAAAAAATTACACAAATGGAGGGAGGGGATGTGCAGAATTCATTGCTGACTAGAAAAAAAAAAACAATAAGGGGAGGAAATTCATTTTAAGTTCATTTGCTCTTCGTTAAATCTGGGATCTTGAGGTGTTTTGAGGTTGAACTAGTTTTTATCTGAAGGCGATGACTCACTCTTCTTTACAATAAAGCAGATCACCAACACACTACTCAGATTGCAACAGTGGTCTGTCATTTTGTTGAGCATTTTTCCCCTCACATAAAAAAAGCCTTATGTAAGAAAATCCCGCTCTGAGACACACTTACATAATATCCCTTGTAATAACCCATCAAACTGGAATTATTACTGTGCTTTGGAGTATAAAACAACTCTTTGCAAATGAGTTTTCTGGAAAGCATCCATTCCACAATATCCCAGGTAGGTGATGAAGAGGAGGTGGCAGGTAGTTCAGTGTGGGGGCACAGAGCAGATGGTGGTCTGTCCGACTCTTGCCAGGTCGGGCTTGGTTCGAACAGGTTGCATACAAACAGGTCAGAGGGAGGACATTAATACTCCCGGGGAGCTTCAGGCCCTCTTAGTTTGACAAGGATACAGGGATAACAATAATACAAAAGTCTTGTAATATAAAGTTTATGCACAGTTACTATTGAATCATATTACAAAACAATTTGAATCTGGAGATTTATCTACTGTGATATTTTCATTGAAAGCTGTTCAGCCGAAGATATTTTTATTGTATGTGTATATAGGACTAATCAGGTTTTGCCTCCTTACTGAAGACCTTATGTATCTCAAACAAGTTAAATAAGAACTGGTGCAAAATCTGAACCTTTGAAACACACAGATAATATTTTCCATCATATTACTAACTGATCCTGTTACAAAAGCCAATAAAGTTGATTTTAAGTTTTTTTTTTTTTTAAACCAGCAGTTTGGTTGCTCTGATTTTAAGCAGTGGGCCATTTTGTAAACTGGGTCCGTTTTCCTACTAGTTCATTTTCTTTTCACAGAAACACATCAGGAGAAGTAAAGGAAGACCCGTCTTGTTTGCAAATTGGTTAGTTAGATTTGGGGTGGGAACACAAAGGTAAATGCAGGAAGTAGATCCTGTTGTGTACCGGTGAAGATTCCTGAGTGAAAATTGTGATAAAATGTAAAAAGACTACACAATTCGCATTAAGTTATAAACATGGCGATTATCTGGGCAGTAAACCGAGCGAAACATTGTAGAAGAAGCTCATACAAAACATCCAAAAAAATACCACACCACTTTGTAAAGGGAACACGCTTTCAACTGATGTTTTTCTTAGAAATGCTATTTTGGACTTAATCAAGGTTGAATCACATTCTAAACACAAGCACACGTTCGGGACTTGATCGAGAAGGTCTTGTTCTGGTTGTTTTGGTCGACACCTGGATGCATCAAGAGCGAAAAACAAAACAGACCTCAATTGAACCGGACTAAACGAGGTGGGTTGGAAATGTTTTTTGACTTGTTTGAACTTGGCTGAACGGGCATGTTAGTATTAGTGTCTCATGTCCAGAGAATGCAGTTCAAACACCCAAAGAGCATTTCAAAACTGTGACACTGTGACAATATTACTTTTCAAGTTTTCAAATGAGTTAAAAGTGAAAAACAACAACTACTTCAGTCAAAGCTGTGATTTCACATCTCCTGTGTCCTTTCTTCTCTGTCAATCACGTCACCTCTACAGGGGAGAATTTCAATTTCACACTCTGCTGGGGTTGCATAACACATATAACTTAAACACGGGTACAGAAACGAAGCGATGGGAGGAAGGCTGGCCTGCTGAAAATACATCATCATACTGTATGTATTCATAAATGAGTAAACAACTCAGGTATGAACATAAATGAATACATCAAACAAGTCATTGGGATGCTAATACAGCTTTGAGACATACGATGTCACTGTTCTAAGTGAAAGTAAGCAGTGAGCGAAAAGCAGACCCAGTGCCTATTTCCGAGCTCTGTCTACTTTCAAATTAAAATGATGTGCATGCCCTCAATAATTAATAATTACATTAAACCTTTATTATAATCTTTAAATTAATTTCTTGACTCTGTCCAATCAGAGGCAGTGATTAGAAAGAGTTTTTTTATTATGGTGTAGTGGTTTGTGTGTGGATGAGGAACATTTGATTTAATTTAACCAAAGGCAGGTTTAAGTGCCTATATGTCTAGATTTGTAAGGTTCCTGTAAGTCAAGTGCAGTTGTCATAATCACTGTAGTCAGTATCTGCAATCTGATTAATACATGAGAGTGCAATAAATACAAAAAAGACATCCGTCAAAAGGGGAAATGGCTGTGGCTTTCTATAGGGAATAAGTGAGGAGAGTGACGTACACTAAGAGATGGGCAGGAATGAAAGACGACATGAAAACAGAAGTAGAAAGGCAGAGAAAAGAATGAGAGGACAATAAAAGAAAAGCTGTACAAATGAGAGAAAAGCCTCCTTCTTTTGTTAAAAAGAAACTCCATATGCTGGAGTGTGATACAGAAATAGGACCCTCGGTATTCATGAATCTCTTAGAGCGCAATCAATGGGGTAAGCGACACATAAAAGATGAGGCTGAGTTTGACCTGTGCACCAAGGGAAAGGGGAAATGTTCTGCAGAGCCTGGACCAGAGGAGATGGCAATTTAGACTCTGTGAGGGCATCCTTTGAAGTTTTGGCAGATGAGAATAGGCTGTGGATCAGCCCATGGCCCCATTGCATTAACCCCCCAATCCCCAGCTATGCTTGCACTGAGTCAGCAGCAACAGCAGCGGGTTGTCTGCCTGGCCAGCGTGATGCATAATCTCCATACTGGTGTAGCACAGATACATTATACAGAGCCATTATTCAAAGTTCAGCAGTGATTATCTCTGTGCTTTATTACATTTTCACAGCAGCATGACTTGATACCAGTTGGCCACAGCTCTGATGTTGATGCTTATTTTGGACAAATCTGGAATTTGTGGAGCAAGAGCTCACAGCAGTATTTCAGAAGTTATTGTGCGATTCCTTATCTGCAAGCAGACAGCACAAAGAAACACACACAAGCAAGGACCTTTATCTAGTTGAAGATCAAGATCTGTAAAGATTGTAAGTCACACAGATGTGCTACACACACACACACACACACAAACACAAACTGACCGTTAGCACACTTTTGACTGATTGTTTGAGGCATGTGGGCACTCTGGTGATAAATAGAGGTGAATCACATCAGAAAGAGGATTAAAGGGGCTGTGAAAAAGCAGAGAATTATTGACGGAAAAGAGGGGGATTTAGATTTAGCTCTGCCAGTCCAAAAGAGCCCCTAACCCCTCCCATCTCCCCTCTACATACACACAGTTAGACATGAACTAGTGATGACTCAGTAAGACCGTCTTAGGTCACATTGGTCTGACTTTGCTCGGGAAATTATAAGTCCAATCTGCCCTGCTCTGACCCGACTTTTTCTATTAGGCCTCATCCCATCACCGCAGACCCAGCCAGCGACACACAAATAGTAGCATCCCTCGAAAACCTAAGGGCCAGATCAGTGCAATACATAGTGGATCCAAACAAATGCATGGACACAGAATGAGATGTGAACTTGTAGAATCTCATGTCTCTGCAGAAACACACACACTAATCCGATTCAAAATACACCCAAATGTCAGTGTGATTAACATAATTCCGGATTTTCAATAAATCATGGGTGATTAAACTAACCAGTATACCCCTCTGAGGCTTAGTCCATCTCTTATGGTCTTTCCTGCTTCACAAAGACCTCAAGAAAAAGAACATTTTAAAATAGAGACAGAGAAATACTTGCACTTGGGGAGGGAAACAAAGTACACAAAACTATCTATCTTTGCAAGGGCACAAAGATATGTACAGTATTTGCAATTGAAATGCATGGTGTCATTCAGAGGCAGGGAGGGTTGATGGCACCCCACCTGGCTGGTTAGACTTCCAAAGGGCAAACTTAATGAATTCACTGTGCTGTAATGTGAGAACCACACACCAATGACAGGTGTTCATTTATTAAAAAGCTGATGTTTCTGTTTATATAAATGTACAAGTGACAGTCCTGTAAATTCAAACAGAGAATTCAGTGAGACACTTCTCTGTGGCTCTTGAGGGGAACAAAACTGTTAAATTGGTGCAGATGTATTAACTCTGATTGCCTTCATCCTTTACTAGAATCAAATCCGCATATTTTTGCATTAGGTTTCATGTTTAGTCTCAATTTCCAACGGCACAGGTACAAAAAAATTATCTAAAGTCAATATGTGAAAATAACGCTGCTTTCTTTAAGAGAGATGTTGTTCATCCAACTTGATGATCTAAGGATAGATGATACTGTGTGTTACAGATGATAAAACCCTCTAAGACAAACTTGTGATTTTAGGATATTTACTTTAAAAAAATATTCTAACCTCCCATTAGTGCATAAAAAAAAACCTTTCATAAAATATTCTCAAAGTTGATCATCACCAATATGTTGTCAGCTTGTGGGAAACACTGAGTAATCCGGTGGGAAGAAAGCAAAATTAGACATATGAATAATAATAAGTTAAAGTATATGCTGACACGTGCCTTCAGTGTTAGCAGTATAACTAACCTTTGCAGAGAACAAGAGAAGCATACTGGAGCTTTAAAAAAGATATGCAATACCTTTTGTCATTGCCTCTCTATGCAATTTGGCATCGATGTCACTTCATATTAGAACAGGATATGGCTTATATTCAGGAATACATACAGACAGCGGCCAAAACAATCAGATATGAGTAGCAGATTTGGCATTGAGCGCGAAGGCCCTGTGGTGTGAATGTAGAGGGAGAGTAAAGGAGACGTATGTAGCATCTGTAGTCTGAAATGAAATGAAAACCGATATGATATCTACAGAATCATATTTCGAATCACAAGAATTGTTGGATTTCTGTTGTATATCTCATTCTGACACAATAGGCTGATCGTGGTTTTCTGCTTGCTTTCGTTCTCCATTCAGCTTGCTATTGCCAGCATCACTGATAACCACACATTTAACTAACTAACAAGATATTTGCTAGTAATAAAAAGTTTTGGACACATAATTTGGTTCTAAGTTCGACATCAGTTCCCTCCCTGAACTCCTGTCAGCATTGCGTTCGTCCGCGCTCTCTTTGAAATTTTTATTTGAATTAAGAAATCCAAACACCTCACATTGCCAGTGTGTTCAGTTATGGCTTTCTCCTGTGTGAGACAGGTCTGGCAATGTGAGATTTCATTTCACCCAGATGTGTGTCATTGAGTCTATAGTCAAAAGCAACCATGTCATTAAGTAGAAGTCACATCCTTCTTTCAACACATGTTGAAATGCACCCCCCCAAACACACATCAATTTAAGGCTTAGCCACATACTCAGAGAGACATGAAACTTTAAGTCAAGGTATATACTAGCTTGAACATCAAGGCACCGAAACATTTCTGCATATCACTTTCATTGAAAATACAATATAGTCTAATAAATATGATTTGATGGGAATGCTTGACTTCAAGGCAAGAGCTGTGAGAAGTGGAAGCAAAGAGTGCACTGTTAATAGACAGTCTCATCGCAGCTCCAGTACATCTCTACTCATATGCCTCCCTCTCTATTCATAACTGTCTGTCTTATCTCCTCTCTGCTGCTCCATTTCCAAGCATATTGCCCCCACAGTCTTATTTGTGATCGTTCTTTTTTGCTCTCTTTCCCTCTTTTGTTCAATCCATGGATAATCTGTGTAGCCTCCAATCCTCACTATATTTCCCATGGAGACAATCTCTTTCCATCTCTCCTTGGCTCCTTCTCTCACCCCATTGCTTTCCGCTGTTCACTCAGAATAACGGCAGCGATCTATCAAAACATTTTCTGTAATCTGAGGGCAATTTGCTGGACCTGACATCAGCCTTTTGCTATACTGTTCCAAGACACAGCTCTAATAATAACACAGAGAGATCTGATTAATACGGTGTTGTATATTCGGTGCAGCAACACAAGCAGGGAAAGTGAAGCAACAACTGTCAAGGCTAGTGTTTTTTTTTTTTTTACATATACACAGTGTTGCCATGGACTGTGAATGACTGACATGGGCAGAGAGGAAGGGCGAATGCAAATCGTGCTTAAAGAAAAGGGTGCGCACAGTGATTAAGTGCGAACACAGGCTGGGGATTCCAATCAGGCCAAATCAATGTGAACTAATCCTTTGCCAATTAAGAAACCGTGGTTCAACGCCCAGGACCTAATTCAATTTCTTTCTGAGTTCTGGCTGTGAAAGGATTGATTGAAAGTCCTGGACACAAGCCAGGCGAATGAGAGAATACAGTTATGGGAAAAAAAATGTCTTTTAACACACAGCTCTTGGCATTCAAGAGTACATTGATTGCAGGTCAGACATGAAGTCTTTCAACGTGTCAGCCTCATAGCTCAGGGCTCTGCAGTCCTGGAGATTAGCCTCTTTGTCACCTTTGCTCGGTAATAGCATTTTTTTTGTTTGTGTTTTTCTCATTTGCACTGTTACAGACTAATACTTAATTTCAAGACATGATCACCAAAACAGTGATTACTATGCTCCTGATGTAGATGAGCACAAGGCTCAAAGTGGATGTTTTGTTTAGAGACAGAAAGTGAGGGGTGAGAAGGTGAAAACGAGTTTCTCTTTTATTACTTTTATAAAAGCTGGTGAAATAGCAGTTGGTTGTCAGAAGAAAATTTACAATATCGGCTTCTAACATTTATGGCTAGTATGGCACATAACAACTAAAACTTATCTCCTTTATTTTGTTCTTTTTTCTTTTTTGTAGGACAATGGTGATGTTTGGCACAGGAGAATTTGACTATACATAGGTGATGTGTGGCACAAGATTTGACTAGTGTTTTAAGAAAAACACTAAAAACCATATGTATAAACTCCCAAGACAATGTTGTTTTTTTTTTTACTTTTGGGGTTATCCTGTGTGTTCAGGGTTGCCACAGCAGATCATTGTCTGCATGTTGATTTGGCACAGTTTTTACGCCGGATGTAACCCTCCCCAATTTCTACTGGGCTTGGACTGGCACTGCACAGCTGGTGATGGGAATTGGCTTTTTTTTTTTTTTTTTTTTTTTAGGTGTTCAGTTTCTTGCCCAGAGACACTTTGACATATAGCCAGGACCGGGGATTGAACCACTGACCCTGGGGTCCATGGACGACTGCCTTACCAACTGAGCTACAGCTGCCCCCAAAGGAAAATATTTTCCTACAAATCAAAATGTGCCTCACAAGCATTTTATTCTGCTTTCGAATGATTAAGCTATAATTATTTTAATGGTTACATTTCCATTTTTTTTCCAGTTACAAAAATCTGAAGCAAACAGCCCAATGAGTGGTGTGTCCAGTCATATATAAGATTTGTGTGTCCAGATATAAGAATAATTAATGTTGATGTCCAAATGAAGGAGAATACTGTGAATCGTCTGTTGTTCAGCCTACTTGAAATAATTTATGTGTGAAGTCAATGCATCCATTGCATTGCTACATCATAAAGAATACAGGGAAAAATGTTTTCTGGTTTGTTTTATCCAACCAGGAATAATACTATCCTCGCACAACGACAAAATGCACCTAATCACCAAAAGCTGTTTATTGAACTCCTTTCATACGTTCTATGTTGCATTTTATTTATTTTATTCTAAACTTAATTTGACACACAGTGGTTATTTGGAAAACACTAAGTCCTTTGAATTTATAAAACTGCTTGCATAACTGCAGCATCCTCTTGAGAAGCAATAATTCACTGATATTTCCTTGACTAGTGTCAAGTGACTAGTGTCAAATGTTTTTAACATTATGTAAGTCAAGGATTCAGAGGTTTTGAATAATTTAAATGAAATTTGTGCCAAAACATACAAGCAAACAAACAAACAAACAAAAAAGCCACAAATGTGGCTTACTGAAACTCCACCTACAGTGCAAGGTGCACACACTGTTAAACCCTCACATGGAGCAGAGGGAGATAAAGAAAGGGAGTGAGAACAAGCCTCATGTCATCTACAGCAAGTAAAGTGGGGCTGAATGAGCATCTAGGCTGCCACTTGGATGAGTTACAGCTGACAGACAGATGCATCGTACAGCTCAGAGGACCAACAAAGGAACAAACACATGAGTTAAAAAAAAAAAAAGAGAGAGACAGAACATGGAGACAAAATGAGGACTGTGTGAAATTCACAGGAGAGATGTAGTCTAGTTTTCTAGAAAGCCAGACTGTCTTATAATCTTTGACAAAACTGAAAGAAAACAAGACAAATGAGAGAGGATATTACTGAGTGTTTTTAAAACCCAAGGAACACAACACCCAAGTAAGAACTGCTTCATTTTTGAGATTCTTGGGACAGAAAGGTAGAGAACAAGCTAAACCAAAGACAGTTTGTTTAGCTCAGTGGCATCCAATCAACGTCCTTTGCCTGACTGTATACACTCTCATAAAGCAGAAAATACTCATACTGTTTCTTATTCATTGGTTATCACACAGAATTAACTTTTATGACCCAAACATCTTTATAACAAAAGAGCAAAATAACAGTGCTATAAAACTGATACCAGCACTCAGGTTTATGATGTCGTCATAAATTCAGCATTGTAAAACACAGAGGCCTTAGGATCTGACTGGACAATGTGCAACCAGAACTAGTGCTACTACGAGACTCAAAATCAATCCACTGTGCTCCACACAGTGCCCCCTTTCTCTGCTCTGCTCTTCTACCATCTGCTACATTCTGCTACAGTCTGCGCAGCCCCACAAGCACTTAGTGTATTAAAAAGATATGTCTCATGTAGTATAATAGCTGTACAAGAATGTTTCTATTGTTTTGATTTGCCCGTTTGGACTGTGTTAACCTATCTGCTACTATATAGTGAAAAAGTGAAAATAGTGTATGTGAGTGATTAGGTTTCCTAAAGACCGTTTTGACACAATAAAACAAGGATGAATCAAGGTCCCTCAATGGTCACTTAGTTCCAATAATTGTCCCAGTAAGACATCCCAGTGAGCTAGCATGCATATCAACTGTCTCACTTAAGGAGAATGTGCTTTTTTTAGTATGACTCTGAACCAGCTTGCAAATTTCTGTGAGTTCCTGAGAAGATTAATTAGACTTTATTTTTCTCTTAATAGATGTGGTGTAAAATTTGGAAATGTAAAAGGGGAAACAGTAAACTTCAATTTTCAAAAATAAGGTAAAAGTTTAACAGTCAGCCTTTTGCACAGTGGTAAAGTAAAAATGTATGTTTGATTATGTGAATATCATCTGAATGTTGTAATAATGTGACTTACTGTATGAAACAGTTAGGGAGGAAAACAATGAGCAAGCTAAGGTGGAGAGGTGTGTGCTGCAACTTTTTTGGATAAGGGGACATGTTTATGCCCGGGAGACAAAAAGATAAAAAGTGCATTGCACGCCACTGTTTTCTCACTGTGATAAACCTGTGCAACATGGTTTGCATAATTTTGCACAATTATGCAAATATCAAATATAATTATACAGTATCTTTTTTGGCCTCGGGCACCACATCCATGCTCCTGCTCCATGGTACTCATACAGTAGTCAAACTACCTTCACTTAAACCATAATTTTATTCTGCTCCAATGCACCACTGGGCAATCACCATCCCAGCTGCAACAGTGCACTGCACAGTACATGCCCGAATAAACAAACCCAGTCCAAAGAAGGACGGGGTTTCTATTACTTATGCCTCTACAAAACATTCTGTTATGAGAAGAATTTTTAGATTTGTTTCACTTAAGTCATAAAGATTAAGAAGATTATAAAGATTATATATTAAGATTATAAAGTTTAACATGAGAGAAATGTGCTTGTTCCTTCCTATGGCTGAGATTTAGATTGATATCACTCTCAGATGAGTTATCTAAACCCGGGAAGTGATTAGTGTTGCAGACTTGAGACAAGGGGAAACAGCTAGCCCTGCTCTCTTCAAACCTGAAAAATCAAATAAAAAATATGCCTACCAGCACCTCAACAGCTCGATAATGAACATATTATATCTCATGTGACACAAACACGAACAGACAATATAAAAATGAAAGACATGATTTCAGATTTATGTTTCACTTATCTGCCTCTTGGCTGTTGTTCTACTGTTAACAGACAAACCTAAAAGTTTTATCAAACTTCCTAAAAACCTATTGCCAAGAAAAATACAAATGTCTCCCTTATAATTTTGCTTTCATAAGTATTTGTCCATATTAATTTGAAGTGATTTAAAAAAAATAAAAAAGTATTTAAACGTATTAAACTAGGGTGGGACATCACAAAACAAAGTGGAATTAATTGAGCAGTATGGTAGGAACAGAGTTGAGGCTGAGCTAATTATGATGATGTGTATGTATGTTGTTGGGAGACTTTTTTAAATCGTTCATGAGTGGGTATGACCAAGACCAGCCCGAGATGGCTGTAAAGGTCTAGCAACCCCCCAACCCCCATCCCCATCCCCTTCTTCTTTGCTGTGTCCTTGCCCTGGGCTGCAGTTATCCTCCTTTTCCTGCTCCTTTCTTTCCCATTATTCTTCTTTCGGTCCTTCATCCTTTTATCGTTTTCATCTTCTCTAGTCCCATCCTCTCTCTCCTCATTCCTCCCATTTTTCTCTTTGTTTCTGTAATCCCAATGTTCTACTCTCGCAAAGCCTGTCAGGCTGTCCCCCCTCCCGCTTGAAAGTCACAAAAGATATCACTGCTTTGACAGCTCTTGAAGATTTGTAGCGTTCAACAATCAAACCACCTAAATAAAAGATGGTGTTCACACAAACATGGGCAAAGTAACTGTATAAACATTTATTTGCATGCAGAGAGGGAAACATGAACCTGCAGACTAAACACTCACCTCTCCATCTGGCCAACACTAGCTAGCTCTCTGAGCCATTCCCATAGGCTGCATACAAAGTCATTAAATCAGCGTGTGCACACTATATGCTATCTACCATTAACTTGTTACCTAGTGTGTAACTGTTCACAACAGTCTGTGGGTTTACAATTAATGCAGCGTGGGCTCAGAGTTACGTAACACGAGGGTCTTTTGAAAATGGGCATAACTCATCACAAAGACTGAAGCCTGGGTCTATTAAAAAGGTATATTCCTGTTTATGAGGCCTATATGACATTAATATGTTTCTGTGATATGAATATTAAATTTTTATGAGCCAATAAATGTGCTGTGTTACATATTATATGTGTGTTAGGTGTGAGTGCTTGCATACACGAACGCGAAACAGATGCCTATGGTTAGATTCATACACACCAGTGAAACATCAAATCAAACACCACATACTTTATTCACAGCACAGTTGATGCTGATCTCACAAACTCAACCAAATCCATGGCAGCATCTCTCTCGTAACTGCTTTTAATATTGTAAACCCCGTGTCACCTCTGTGTCGTCATACATACTGGTGAGAGCAGCTCTGCTTGATCTGTACCTCAGCTAATCTGAAGTGAAGCTAGTCAGGCTATCAGTGGGGAATTTAGGGGGATTACACATGCTGAAGAAAATAGGGCTTAGACACTATACTACAAATCCTGGTGCATGCACACATTAACGTGTGCACAAATGCGCACACATATAGCTGTAAGAGGGCTACAGTGTGATGTCTGTCGTTGTGTCTTACCACTGCTCTAACCTTATAAACCTTTTTCAGAATGGATGTTTTTGTACCGCAATATAACATCTAAGTGTGTCCCTTTATAACTCTGAATGCTCTATCGGCAATAATTGAGAAAAATGTGGCTATTTTGCTATTTAAAGTTAAAATCGTTCTCTTGTGTAAACTTATCAAATGTGAACGTTGACAGTTTTTCTACTTGACATTATAATACAATAAAAAGTGGTTAATGACATTACTCTGTTCTCAAGAAAATTGTTATAATTAAAAATTCTTTCTCAAAATAATCCACTAAAATAAGTAATTACTAGTTTATGTGTGTGCAACCCACTAGTGAGGATTTGACTTTTAGAGGCCTGAAATGCAATATCACAACATGGAGGTGTTTGAGTGCACTTAAATTCTGATGACTCAGCATCCAGGTCCTCTCTGTACTGTCCCTGTCTGCACATGCACTGTGCCAGAGGAGCTGAGAAAGTTAAGGGAGTCAAAATGACTCAAGAGGAGGTTATAATTGGCAGCAAGTGCAGTGGTTACATCATCGACCAAGACCTGTAGTCGGTGTCATCACCTGAGGGAAATGTATTACTTGGAGGCCAGTAGCACTGTCAGCCAGGAGTTACTCCACCCCCTGCAAGTGCTAAAAAATATCATATTAAAAAAATATAATATTAATCGAAATTTCACATGCATTCAGCATCATAAATACACATCCATGTGAGCATATATGTTATTATAAGCACTGCAAAGTATTCAAAGCTCTTCAGTTTTTACATTTTCCCCCAAGGCCCTTGTACATGACCTTCAATAATTTATTCTTCTAAAGAGAAACAAGAAAATAGACACATACTGCAGCAACTGTGAATAACCAAGAAAGACAAACAAATAAAACACTTCTGTGTTAAAAGCAACATTGTTTTTTCTTCCCCACCACAAACAGACAAAGAACTAGATACAGTATTCGAAGAAATATATGTACAAGTACTGTGTCAAAATAAGTCGTACTGTAGAACGATTCTGCTTTTCTGAGAGAAGCGATCAATAATTACATCTCTCTACATGAAAACAACATAATCACTTGCTGTTTTCTGAAATAGAACAACATCGCAGAAATTGAAGGCATCACAGAACACTAATAAAGTAACCCCAAGAAGTAACTAGATGTAGAACAACATAGCTTTTGTAGCCAAAACCGTTACTGTTAATCATTCTTATTGATGTTTGCTTTGGGGCAGTCAGAGGTTGTTGACACATCACTATGGAGTGGTCTAGTTTGTATTGGCACTGTGTATAAATCAATAGACACACACTGATTGTTAGGTATCCTATTACTCTCGCTGTATTGCTGCCAGCAGAGTTTTGACAGGTTATTGTAGAAAATGTTAGATATGGTTAATTTTGCAATAGGCACAGTGATTATCCTTTTGGTGTCTTCACACTAAAGGACACAACTTTGTGTTAGCCATTTACAAATATCTAGTTTTTTTCTTAGCAATGAAGTACCTAATTAATTTTTCCATCTATCAAGAGTATAAAGCTATTTAATCCATTTTTGGCAGTAAGCAAACCCTTAATTAGATGCTTAGTTGCTTGGTGTAATTTTTACAGGATTTGTTCCAAGGTACTGTGTGACTCAAATGCCAATGTATAATGTATTTTATTATTATTATTATTATTTTAATCAAACTGTGTAGTGGTGATGCCCTAAATTGTCTGGCATTTGGGAGGTTCCAAAATCAACACAAACAGAAAATGAGTGCAGTCAAAATTTCTAAAAAGAGTTTGGGCCTGAAGGAAATCTTCCATTTATCACAGGGTCTAAACGTGACAAGTTAATTCTAACATTTAGCAAACTCAACTGCATATGAACAATGTTTCAAAAGGTGCACGAATAATAACAATCTTCAATTTTTCCTTCACCCATTTCCCTTATTGTACCTGTTTAGATCAGAGAAACATAAATAACTAATGGCTTAATGGTGCACATGGAGCGAAGCACTTTGTTTTTATTTAAGGACTGCATAAATTACAGCAATACAAGGTATAATGACTCATGC